>NC_034179.2:15418913-15638913 GCF_002021735.2 Oncorhynchus kisutch | reverse complement strand
GAAGACACCCATTTTGTTCAAGGCTGATGTCAAGAAGCAGTCAGATCAAGCTTTATTTTCAAACTCCCAATACAAAACTTTGCTTCTTGTCATGTAATCAAATCACATTCTATTTGTATAGAGTCCTCTTTGCAAAGCCTTTTTTCTTGTACACTTCAAAGGAACCAGGCCTGAACTCCTTTGAGCAAATCAAGGACTAGAGAGGACAGGCATCTTCCTCTGAGTGAAATCAGACTATTGAGGATAAACTCTGGTTGATATTTGTTTGACTATCATGGTCAGACAATCAGTTGTCCGTTCAGGGACGGTCGGTCTGCACTTTTGTCAGTTGGTGGAAATGTAGTGTTTGCCTAGTTCCAATGGCACCTACAGTGCTTTCTAGGGTTTAACGAAGGAGAGATTTCAAACCATAACAGCGTTTGAGGTGAAAAGGGAGGATGTCGAGGTGGAAACGGCATTGTGTCATGTTTACAGTCCTAGATGGCGGAGGTGCCCTGATTTGTTGCCCTCTTGACCTCAGAGGCAAAATATGTATTCTATTCTAACCTGTCACGCCCTGGTCAAAGTATTTTGTGTTTATCTTTATGTATTTGGTCAGGCCAGGGTGTGGCATGGGGTTTTTGTAATTGTGGTGTGTTTGTCTTGGGGTTTTGGTGGTGGTATTGGGATTGTAGCTTAGTGGGTTATCTAGCAGAGTCTATGGCTGTCTGGAGTGGTTCTCAATCAGAGGCAGGTGCTTATCGTTGTCTCTGATTGGGAACCATATTTAGGCAGCCATATTCTTTGAGTTTGTCGTGGGTGATTGTCCTTAGTGGTCCTGTCTTTGTGGTTTGCACCAGATAGGGCTGTTTAGGGTTTCACACGTTTCTTGTTTTATTGTATCAGTTGTTCATGAGTAAGTTTACATATTAAAGGAACCATGGACACTTACCACGCCGCATATTGGTCCTCTGATCCTTTTCGCCTCTCCTCTTTGGAAGAAGAGGAGGAAATCCCTTACAGAATCACCCACCACCAACGGACCAAGCGGCGTGTCAACAGGCAGGAGCAGCCGAAAAAGGAGATGCTCAATAAGGATTTCTGGACATGGGAGGAAATCCTCGACGGGAGAGGACCCTGGGCTAAACCAGGGGAGTGTAGTCCATTCTGTCGGGAGGAATCTATTCTGACTTTTGAAATAAAATGAAAGTAAAATGTACAGTACCAGTCCAAAGTTTGGACACACCTACTCATTCATGGGTTTTTCTTTATTTTTACTATTTGCTACATTGTAGAATAATAGTTAATACATCAAAACTATTAAATAGCACATGGAATCATGTGGTAATCAAAAAAAAGTGTTAAACGAATCAAAATATATTTTACATTGTAGATTCTTCAAAATAACCACTCTTCGCCTTGATTGCAGCTTTGCACACTCTTGGCATTCTCTCAACCAGCTTCACATGGAATGCTTCTCCAACAGTCTTGAAAGAGTTCCCACATATGCTGAGCACTTGTTGGCTGCTTTTCCTTCACTCTGCCGTCCAACTCATCCCAAACCATCTCAATTTGGTTGAGGTCAGGTGATTGTGGAAGCCAAGTCATCTGATGCAGCACTCTGTTACTATCCTTCTTGGTCAAATAGCCCTTACTCAACCTGAAGTTGTGTTTTGCGTCATTGTCCTGTTCAAAACAAATGACAGTCCCACTAAGTACAAGCCAGATGGGATGGCGCATTGCTGCAGAATGCTGTGGTAGCCATGCTGGTTAAGTGTACCTTGAATTCTAAATAAATCACTGACAGTGTCATCAGCAAAGCACCCCCACACCATCACACCTCGTCCTCCATGCTTCACGGTGGGAACGACAAATGCAGAGATCACCCGTTCACCTACTCTGCGTCTCACAAGACACAGCGGTTGGAACCAAAAATCTCAATTTAGACTCAGACCAAAGGACAGATTTCCACAAGTCTACAGTCCATTGCTCGTGTTTCTAGGCCCAAGCAAGTCTCTTCTTATTATTGGTGTCCTTTAGTCGTGGTTTCTTCGCTGCAATTCGACCATGAAGGCCTGATTCACACAGTCTTCTCTGATGTTGAGATGTGTCTGTTACTTGAACTCTGTGAAGCATTTATTTGGGCTGCAATTTCTGAGGCTGGTAACTCTAATGAACTTATCCTCTGTAGCAGAGGTAACTCTGGGTCTTCCTTTCCTGTGGCATCCCCATGAGAGACAGTTTCATCATAGCGCTTAATGGTTTTTGCGACTGCACTTGAACTACCTTGAAATTTTCCGCATTGACTGACCTTCATGTCTTAAAGTAATGATGGACTGTCATTTCTCTTTGCCTATTTGAGCTTTTCTTTCCATAATATGTACTTGGTATTTGACCAAATAGGGCAATCTTCTGTATACCACCCCTACCTTGTCACAAGACAAGAAGGAGGAGAAGAGAAGGAAAGAAGTTCCACAAATTAACTTTTAACAAGGCAAACCTGTTATTTGCCATGCATTCCAGGTGACTACCTCATGAAGCTGATTGAGAGAATGCCAGGATTGTGCAAAGCTGACATCAAGGCAAAGGGTGGCTACTGTTAAGAATCTCAAATGTAAAATATACTTGTATTTGTTTAATAATCTTTTGGTTACTACATGATTCTATGTGTGCTATTTCATAGTTTTGATGTCTTCATTATTATTTTACAATGTATAAAATAGTGAAAATAAAGAAAAACCCTGCTATGAGTATGTGGGTCCAAACTTTTGACAGGTACTGTATGTGATGTGGTCCATTTTATCAGTGTTTTCAGCTCTAAGTGTGCTGTTCATTCCAGTCAGGGTATAATGTCCTAACAGAGCTGTCTAATCTCATTGCAGTTGTGAAGCTACAGACCTGGACTGCAGCCCAGACAGAGAGTTGGCTGGCTGGCGGTCAGACAGACAGTCTCTCTCTATAGCCAGGAGATTTCATCCATCCCCAGTCTATGGGTTCAACTTCTCTCTTGCCCTAATCAGTCATCAACTTGCCCGCCCCACACATCCGCCCCACCAGCCTCCACTGTCCTAACAAGCAGAATAACACCTCATACTTCACCGAAGGACAGCACGTTTAGAAACACAGGCAAGAGTCTTTATGACTCAGTAAAGTCAAAACTTCCTGAACAGAACAGATGCCATACAGTTGTGGCTTGACGCAGCAGTCACTGTGTCTGTGAGGAAGCTTCTTTGATATACAATAGGCCTACTCTCCAGAACCCTGGAGACCAATGTTTATACCACAAACTCAGGGGGATTTGTACAGTCGAGGACCAAAATAAGGGCTTTAGATGACTATGCAAATCATATTTAGGAACGCTTGCATAATACGGTTTTAAAACACTTACTTCTTGGGCATATTTCCCACTCTTTACTGCACATATGGCTCTGTATGCCATCAATAATGTATCTGAGTAGCAGTGGGACTGGGTTCAGAATGCGTATAGGTGTTGTCTTGACAACCCCTTCAGAATAGCAGCAGTGGTTGGTTGATGCATGTGTGATTCTCATTGGGAAATGTGTGTTTAATCTTGGTGTCCACAGCCATAGTTTATCAGTGTTTTAGGGCTCATTTCTTATCTTGCAGGACTCTACACTGAATCACAAGGGCGTATCAAGGACAACTGGACTCTCCGTGACACATCCATAACTCACAACCAGCCGCCAGAAAGGCCTCAGAAATCGTTTAAAAATATATATTTTAAAAATATTAAAATATAAATATGCAGTTATTTTGTATTTACATTAAGGCCAAGATGTGCTAAAAGCAGCAAACTTTTAATCTGTAGTTTGACAAAATGTTATTTATGAAGCTACTCACATTGTATCTTGCCATTTAGTGTAAACTTTACAATACTATTTGTTGTGTTGTATGCTGGTTTGTGACAACCACTGATGTAAAAAGGGCTTTTAAAATGCATTTGATTGATTGATGGTCACAAAAGCGAGTCCCTTGGCGAAGTTCATCTTTTCAAGTTAATGTGAACGGAGGCGTTTATCACGCTTATACCGCAGTTGCCAAAGAAAACAATATGAAAGCACATTTTTAGCGCTACAAATACTTTTATTTCGTTAATATTATCATTGTTATGTTTTGGTCGTTCGTTCAATTAGTTGAATATTTACAACTGAGTCGTTCATTCTTTATGTTCCGTTCCATGTTCGCTGGCAACCTTATTATCCCTTGCATGCTGCTAGCTACCCAACTAGCTACGGCTACACAGTCACGACCTCTGCAGCCAGAATAACAACAAAGTAGCTGTTTTCTATTGACATTCCTTTGGATGCATCCATAACAATGAGCTGATAATGACAGATTTTTTCCTGGCATAGCTAGAAAAGTTTGCCTTCTCATCAGGACACTTGTATGCACTGACTGTTAATTACGAGGAGATCGCTTTGCATATCAAACACTGGGCTAGAAGCTAGCTAAATAGTTGTTTTGCTAACAAACATTACAAAAATTCAAAAATATAAGTTGCTGAAAACAGCTGGTCAAACTATGTAATATTATAGTGTGTTATTATCGTGTGTATAGAGGTAATATTATAGTGTGTCATTATCATGTGTATAGAGGTAATATTATAGTGTGTTATTATCATGTGTATAGAGGTAATATTATAGTGTGTATTATCATGTGTATAGAGGTAATATTACTGTGTGTATTATCATGTGTATAGAGGTAATATTACTGTGTGTGCAGGAGCTGACTTTTTTCATAATGGGGTCATTGAAGTCATGGTGAATTTGATAGGAGGGACATTGAAACTGAATATCAGACATACAGTGCATTTGGAAAGTATTCAGACCCCTTGACTTTTTCCACATTTTGTTACGTTACAGCCTTATTCTGAATGGATTAAATAAAAAAAATGTATCATCAGTCTATACACAATACCACATAATGACAAAGTGACAACAGGTTTTTAGAAACGTTTGCAAATGTATTAATTGTGTATTATTAAGTATTATTAATTATTCAGACCCTTTGTGTCACGCCCTGGTCGAAGTATATTGTGTTTGTCATTATTTATTTGGTCAGGCCGGGGTGTGACATGGGTTTATTGTGGTGTGTTTTGTCTTGGGGTTTTGTTAGGTATTGGGTGTGTGGCTTAGTGGGGGTATCTAGCAAAGTCTATGGCTGTCTGGAGTGGTTCTCAATCAGAGGCAGGTGTTTATCGTTGTCTCTGATTGGGAACCATATTTAGGCAGCCATATTCTTTGAGTGTTTTGCGGGTGATTGTTCCTGTCTTTGTGTTTGCACCAGATAGGGCTGTTTCGGTTTTCACATTTCATTATTTTGTAGTTTCTTCATGTATAGTTTTTCCCTTCATTAAAATATCATGAATCATCATCACGCTTCATTTTGGTCTGACTCTCCTTCACCACAAGAAAGCCGTTACAGAATCACCCACCACAACAGGACCAAGCAGCGTGTCAACAGGCAGGAGCAGCAGGAGAAGCAACAGCGGCAGCAGGAGATACGTAATAAGGAATTATGGACATGGGAGGAAATCCTTGACGGGAGAGGATAAACCAGGGGAGTGTAGCTGCCCCAAGGTGCAGCAGGAGAAGAGGCAACAGGAGCAGCCCAAAGAGGAGTACGGTTTGGACTACAAGAGTATGGACTATACTTCTTGGGAGGAGATAGACAGGTGGGCGGTCGACCCAGGAAGAGTGCCGGTGCCCGCCTGGGATTCGATGGAGCAGTGCGCGGAAGGTTATCGGAGAATGGAGTTGGCGAAGCAAGCATGCGGCGCGGACGGAAGCCCAAGAGTCAGCCCCAAAAATGTATTGGGGGGAGCTCACAGGGAGTAGGGCTACGCCAGGTAGGAGACCTGCGCAAACTCCCTGTGCTTACCGGGGGGCTAGAGAGACCGGGCAGGCACCGTATTATGCAGTGGTGCGCACGGTGCCCCCAGTATGGGTGCATAGCCCGGTGTGGTACATTCCAGCTCCGCATATCGGCCGGGCTAGAGTGGGCATCGAGCCAGGTAAGGTTTGGCAGGCTCGGTGCTCCAGTGCGCCTGCACGGTCCGGTCTATCCAGTACCACCTTCACGCACCAGCCCTCCGGTGGCAGCTCCCCGCACCAGGCTTCCTTTGCGTGTTCTCGGCCCAGTACCACCAGTGCCAGCAACACGCATCAGGCCTACAGTGCGCCTCGCCTCTCCAGCGCTGCCGGAGTCTCCCGCCTATCTAGCGCTGTCAGAGCCTTCCTCATCTCCAGCGCTGCCGGAGTCTCCCGCCTGTTCAGCGCTGCCAGAGCCTTCCTCATCTCCAGCGCTGCCGGAGTCTCCCGCCTGTTCAGCGCTGCCAGAGCCTTCCTCATCTCCAGCGCTGCCGGAGTCTCCTGCCTGTTCAGCGCAGCCAGAGCTGCCAACCTGCATGGAGCAGCCAGAGCTGTCAGTCAGCGTGGAGCAGCCAGATCCGTCAGTCTGCCAGGATCCGCCAGTCAGCCAGACTCTTCCAGATCCGCCAGTCAGCCAGACTCTTCCAGATCCGCCAGTCAGCCAGACTCTTCCAGATCCGCCAGTCAGCCAGACTCTTCCAGATCCGCCAGTCAGCCAGACTCTTCCAAATCCGCCAGTCAGCCAGACTCTTCCAGATCCGTCAGTCAGCCAGATCTGCCAGTCAACCAGACTCTTCCAGATATGCCAGTCAACCAGACTCTTCCAGATCTGCCAGTCAACCTGCCAGTCAACCAGACTCTTCCAGATCTGCCAGTCAACCACTCTTCCAGATCTGCCAGTCAACCACTCTTCCAGATCTGCCAGTCAACCACTCTTCCAGATCCGCCAGTCAACCAGACTCTTCCAGATCCGCCAGTCAACCATACTCTTCCAGATCCTCCAGTCAGCCAGGATCTGCCAGAACCACCAGCCAGCCAGGATCTGCTGGATCCAACTACCTGCCTGAGCTTCCACTCAGTCCCGAGCTTCCACTCAGTCCCGAGCTTCCCCTCAGTCCCGAGCTTCCCCTCAGTCCCGAGCTTCTCCTCAGTCCCGAGCTGCCCCTCAGTCCCGATCTGCTCCTCAGTCCAGTGGGGTTCTGGGTGAGGACTACTAGGCCATGGTCGGCGGCGAGGGTGGACTATCCAAGGACGCGAGGAGGAGGGACTAAGACATTGATTGAGTGGGGTCCACGTCTCGCGCCGGAGCCGCCACCATGGACAGATGCCCACCCGGACCATCCCTATTGTTTTGATGTGCGTCCGGGAGTCCGCACCTTAGGGGGGGGGGGGTTCTGTCACGCCCTGGTCGAAGTATATTGTGTTTGTCTTTATTTATTTGGTCAGGCCGGGGTGTGACATGGGTTTATTGTGGTGTGTTTTGTCTTGGGTTTTTTGTTAGGTATTGGGTGTGTGGCTTAGTGGGGGTATCTAGCAAAGTCTATGGCTGTCTGGAGTGGTTCTCAATCAGAGGCAGGTGTTTATCGTTGTCTCTGATTGGGAACCATATTTAGGCAGCCATATTCTTTGAGTGTTTTGTGGGTGATTGTTCCTGTCTTTGTGTTTGCACCAGATAGGGCTGTTTCGGTTTTCACATTTCATTATTTTGTAGTTTCTTCATGTATAGTTTTTCTCTTCATTAAAATATCATGAATCATCATCACGTTGCATTTTGGTCCGACTCTCCTTCACCACAAGAAAGCCGTTACACTTTGCTATGAGACTCGAAATTTAGCTCAGGTGTACTTGTATTTATTAAGAATCCCCATTAGCTGTGACCAAGGCAACCAATTAAGGCAGTTATACAATTTTAAAAACATTACAATACATTCACAGATTTCAAATCTTGTTTCCTATTTCCATTGATCATCCTTGAGAAGTGTCTACAACTTGATTGGAGTCCACCTGTGGTAAATTCAATTGATTGGACATGATTCGGTCTCACAGTTGACAGTGCACGTCAGAGCAAAAACCAAGCCATGAGGTCAAAGGAATTGTCCGTAGAGCTCCGAGACAGGATTGTGTCGAGGCACAGATCTGGGGAAGGGTACCAAAACATTTCTGCAGCATTGAAGGTCCCCACAGTGGCCTCAATAATTCTTAAATGGAAGAAGTTTGGAACCAACATTCTCTGGTCTGATGAAACCAAGATTGAACTCTTTGGCCTGAATGCCAATCATCAAATCTGGGGTAAACCAGGCACCTCACATCACCTGGCCAATACCATCCCTACGGCGAACCATGGTGGTGACAGCATCATGCTGTGGGGATGTTTTTCAGTGGTAGGGACTGGGAGACTATCCAGGATTGAGGGAAAGATGAACTGAGCAAAGTACAGAGAGCTCCTTGATGAAAACCTGCTCCAGAGCACTCAGGACCTCAGACTGGGGGAAATGTTCACATTTCGGCAGGACAATGACCCTAGGCACACAGCCAGAGCTTGATAGGCTCTGAAGAGAGAAACTCCCCAAATACAGGTGTGCCAATCTTGTAGCGTCATACCCAAGAAGACTCGAAGCTGTAATCTTCTGCCAAAGGTGCTTCAACAAAGTACTGAGTAAATGATCTTATGTAAATGTAATATTTCAGTTTTTTATTATTAATACATTTACAAAAATGTCTAAAAACGTGTTTTTGCTTTGTCATTATGTGGTATTGTGTGTAGATTGATGAGGAACAAAAGCGATTGAATCAATTTTAGAGTAAGGCTGTAACTTATCAAAATACTTTTCTAACACACTGTGCATTCAGGCACTCTGCATTGCGTTGTGCGTAAGAACAGCCCTTTGCCATGGTATATTGGCCATATACCACACCCCCCAGGGCCCTGTTTTCTGTTTGGCTGAACCTGAGGTGAAACATCAACCTAGATTTCCTTGTACTGAACTGTACTGTAGCAGCCTCTTGCTATTCAGCTGCCACCATTGATCGAAGTTGAATGTCTTGTTAAGTACTTTACAGTGCCTTATGAGCACATTTCTTTGTGTTTGTTCAATACAAAGGCTTGTCATACACCAACAATAAGCATTTTGTTTCCCCGCAATAAACTGAGATTTATAGCTTGCCCTGTCTCAAACCTCTCTAGCCGCTCAATGGATTTTAAATAATGTCAATTTCTTTGGAGGTTCTGCAACAAAGAGCCACAACACTGAGGGAAAAACACTCATTCAGCAAATCTATAGTATTTCTATCCAAATAAATGCATGAAATGTGTTGGGGACTTTGGAAATTACGCTTGAGAGAGATTATCATCTTCTAATGTTATAAAGATAAATAGCTAGCTAGGAAATGTAATTAAGGATTTAATTAAAATACGGACTTGATGTCTGTGGAATGGCAAGAATATTAAGCTCTATTCAAGTATAAATCCATGGAATCAAACAGTCATTATTCTCTCCACAAGGAAATAAAATAATTATCTGTTCAAATGTTTTTCACTCAGACTACTAATTATGTGTAATTGCAAGGAAAATCTATGAGTATAGACAAAGACTTAATTAGAGAGAATAGAGTCTCTTGGAATGGGTATTTGTTATTTAATCAACGATGATCTTCTAGTGAACATTACTAAATCCATGTAGTGTTTTTTATATGTCTGGGCTTTTACGAAGCATACCAGCACCTCTCTGATTCTTAAATCGCATGTACAGTAGTGGGAATGAAGGTGATTTGTTTGCTATTTCCTTCTAGCATGGTGGAGTGGACAGGTGGACAGGTGAACATAAAATCATAGATCCAAGCAGGACCAGTAGGCAGTAAGAGGAGTTCCCATGTATTCCCACGATCTCTGCAGATTTACCTAGACTGGTGCAAGGCCATCATGGAATACCATACAATACAATGTACCATGCAAACACATTAAATGCACTGTGTTCATATGTCAAAGTAATTAAAAAATAAGTCAGTCTGTCTGTCAGCCGATGATGCTTAACAGAGGATTTTTGAAAACATCGGGTCTGTAACAAAGTTGCTTTGATTGATGCTAGCTTGATTTTCTGAATAAAACTGGAAACTGGAATGTTGGGCAATTTTCATTCAGCAAGGTAGGGATTCCTCACTCAGTGCCAGGATCACGCTGCTGTGGACTGTGCCAATCATAATAATGAAAGTCTGAGCTAGCTGTCTACTGGTAAGTGAAACGATTTATTTATTGTATATATTTAAACTTTATTTAACTAGGCAAGTCTATGTAGTAAGCAAGCTAGCTAGCTAATTTAGCTTGCTAGCAAAGAGCTGTCGATACATTCAAGCATTGCTGAATGTGCAAACTGGTGGTGGAGCCAACTAGTCAAAAACACTTTTTTGCACTTGCTGGCAAACTTCGCTACAGTTGTTAGCTGGCTAATTGTTTTCCTCTTGGATGTTGTGTTTACTACTGAAACCCTTAGATGGCGAATTTATTTTATTTTATGCTATTTCCTTCTAGCACGGTGGAGTGGACAGGTGAACAGGTGGACAGGTGAACATAAAACCAGAGATCTAAGCAGGTGTCACGCCCTGACCTTAGAGATCCTTTTTATGTCTCTATTTTGGTTTGGTCAGGGTGTGAGTTGGGGTGGGCATTCAATGTTTTTGTGTTTTTTGTTTTCTATTTCTATGAGTTTGGCCAGGTGTGGTTCTCAATCAGAGGCAGCTGTCTTTCGTTGTCTCTGATTGAGAACCATACTTAGGTAGCCTTTTCCCACCTGTGTCTTGTGGGTAGTTACTTTCTGTTTAGTGTTTTCTGCACCTTACAGGGCTGTTTCGGTTTCATTTATTCACGTTGTTGTTTTGTGTTTTAGTGTTCAGTCAAATAAAAATCATGGACACGTACCACGCTGCACTTTGGCCCACACCTTCTCCTTCCAACAGCCGTTACAGCAGGACCAGTGGGCAGTGAGAGGAGTTCCCATGTATTCCCACGATTTCTGCAGATTTACCTAGACTGGTGCAAGGCCATCATGGAATACCATACAATACAATGTACCATGCAAACACATTAACGGTAGTGTTTTCATAGGTCAAAGTAATTCCGTAAGTCACAGACTAAAGGCTATGGAGCATTAGTCTCTCTCTTCCTCCACCCTCTCACCTCCCTCCCGCCCTCTCTCCCTCTACCCCCTTCTCCCTCCCTCCCTCCCTCCCTCCCTCCTAAACAGTTCCCACATAGCAGTGCTATATGGAGATGAGTGTGTCTGGTTCTTGGCCTCCTCTGTGACCTTATCAACCCACTCATATTATTCTTATAAGTTTAGCTGTCATCAGCCCCCCAAAAATGTTCTCTCTCCAACAGAACAGGGTCTATCAGGAATGAAGTGATATGACAGTCAGGGATTGTCTGCACAGTTAGCAGTGCAGAGAGGGAAATCGAGGGTCTGCAGCCACGTCTGAGATATATACAGTAGCATTTTGAATGATTTCTTAGCCCACTATTTTGACAATGCATCCTGCATATGAAAGGGAAAGGATGAATTATGCATGGTTTATTATAACTCCATTAGGCTTTATATAGTCAACTTCAAGCCAGACACCATGAAATTAGGCAGTTTAATGTAGCTTTAAATAAGTATTTATCATGTTCATATCATGTTGCTGTGGGCTTTTTATTTCAAGGTAGAGCTTTTTAGCAGGGAGATAGCTCTCTAGGAACTCAGGCAATACATTCCAGATAAATGGATCCACAAAAGGTCACATCATTTTTAATCGTCACAATAATGCCTTTGAAGATGGTAATTGTGTGGTGTTTGCGAGTCGTATCAGTTTTGTACCATTATACACTCTTTGGCATGTTGTGGGAATATATAAACATAGACACACAGACAAAACAGCTCAGGTGCCTTTATACTGTATATACCAGCTTAGAAAGATTCTTGTTGTGACATCTTCGGCATCTTTCTGTCCTGCAGAGGTCAGCACTTTATTTTTTTACTTTTAAAGATGAATGAGTGGTATAGCCTTATACACTTTCACTGCTATTATACTGTATTCAATTGCCAATTTCAGAAGTAATTTATAACTGATTAAAGCCAGACTCAGTATACCCCCCCCTCAAATGTTATTTTGTTGTTTAATATAGCTTGAAATGGATAGATGAATGCTTAATCTCCCATTTGCATAATTTCAAAGTGATAGAAAACATGCTTTTACAAGTTATAGGTTCTGCAGCTTGGTTTACAAATTTCAAGTCAAATTTCTCCAGGTAATTATGATGCATAAGCTTATTGATCATTTTATCATGTTCTATCTGTTGCTCTGATCCATCCACAACGACAGCAACACATCAACAAAACAAATAGCCCTCTCTATTATAAACAAGACTCAGTATAAATAATAGTAGAGTGATACAGAACAAAACTGATGTTTAGCTGAAAAATGCATGTGATAACGGTTAATATATTGGCTCCCGGCCGTCAGTCCTTCTGGGGATGTAGTATGCCATCAAATCCACAGAAAAATAAGTCAGTCTGTCTGTCAGCCGATGATGCATAACAGATGATTTTTGAAAAAATCTGTTATGCAAAATCACATACAAACAACTCAATACAGATTCAAAATACAAAAACATAAATAAATAAATGATCAGTAAACCTTTGACAATCTTGCTTGGACTGGATAGCATTATATTGATGACTGTACCTATTATATAATGACTACTGGTAATACCTACTGGGAAACCTTAAAGCATCTCATCAGAGGGTATGCAAGCCATTAAAGTATCATTGGAACCCTTAAGAGAATACTTCATTTGATCAAACTTTAGAAAGAATTGAACATCGTTGAGCCATTGAGAAGTAAAGGGGGGCTGAGCAGACTTCCACTGGAGAAGAATTCTACGTCGAGCTAATAAGGATGTAAAAGCAACGACATCGGCATGTTTGGGGTCCAAGGAGAACAAGTCCAAAAGACAGCTATCAAGGGTTGCAGGTTAGTTTCAAGCACCTCAGATAAAGTTTTAAAGACAATCTGGATTTGGACAAATGCACCCTATGTAAAACCGTATGACCGTATGAGACAAAGTTGAGCACAAGGGGGCAAGTAATTGTCTCTGGCCCCCTCCCAGTTAGGGGGAGTGATGAGCTCTACAGCAGAGTTTCACAACTCAATCGCTGGTTGAAAACTGTTTTCTGCCCCTCCCAAAAGATAGAATTTGTAGATAATTGGCCCTCTTTCTGGGACTCACCCACAAACAGGACCAAGCCTGACCTGCTGAGGAGTGATGGACTCCATCCTAGCTGGAGGGGTGCTCTCATCTTATCTACCAACATAGACAGGGCTCTAACTCCTCTAGCTCCACAATGAAATAGGGTGCAGGCCAGGCAGCAGGCTGTTAGCCAGCCTGCCAGCATAGTGGAGTCTGCCACTAGCACAGTCAGTGTAGTCAGCTCAGCTATCACCATTGAGACCGTGTCGGTGCCTCGACCTAGGTTGGGCAAAACTAAACATGGCGGTGTTCGCCTTAGCAACCTCACTAGGATAAAGACCACCACCATTCCTGTCATTATTGAAAGAGATCATGATACCTCACATCTCAAAATAGGGCTACTTAATGTTAGATCCCTTACTTCAAAGGCAATTATAGTCAATGAACTAATCACTGATCATAATCTTGATGTGATTGGCCTGACTGAAACATGGTTTAAGCCTGATGAATTTACTGTGTTAAATGAGGCCTCACCTCCTGGCTACACTAGTGACCATATCCTCCCGTGCATCCCGCAAAGGCGGAGGTGTTGCTAACATTTACGATAGCAAATTTCAATTTACAAAAAAAAAAGACGTTTTTGTCTTTTGAGCTTCTAGTCATGAATTCTATGCAGCCTACTCAATCACTTTTTATAGCTACTGTTTACAGGCCTCCTGGGCCATATACAGCGTTCCTCACTGAGTTCCCTGAATTCCTATCGGACCTTGTAGTCATAGCAGATAATATTCTAATCTTTGGTGACTTTAATATTCACATGGAAAAGTCCACAGACCCACTCCAAAAGGCTTTCGGAGCCATTATCGACTCAGTGGGTTTTGTCCAACATGTCTCTGGACCCACTCACTGTCACAGTCATACGCTGGACCTAGTTTTGTCCCATGGAATTAATGTTGTGGATCTTAATGTTTTTCCTCATAATCCTGGACTATCGGACCACCATTTTATTACGTTTGCAATTGCAACAAATAATCTGCTCAGACCCCAACCAAGGAACATCAAAAGTCGTGCTATAAATTCACAGACAACACAAAGATTCCTTGATGTCCTTCCAGATTCCCTCTGTCTACCCAAGGACACCAGAGGACAAAAATCAGTTAACCACCTAACTGAGGAACTCAATTTAACCTTGCGCAATACCCTAGATGCAGTTGCACCCCTAAAAACGAAAAACATTTCTCATAAGAAACTAGCTCCCTGGGACACAGAAAATACCCGAGTTCTGAAGCAAGCTTCCAGAAAATTGGAACGGAAATGGCGCCACACCAAACTGGAAGTCTTCCGACTAGCTTGGAAAGACAGTACTGAAGAGCCCTTACTGCTGCTCGATCATCCTATTTTTCTAACTTAATTGAGGAAAATAAGAACAATCCAAAATTCGTTTTTGATACTGTCGCAAAGCTAACTAAAAAGCAGCATTCCCCAAGAGAGGATGACTTTCACTTTAGCAGTGATAAATTCATGAACTTCTTTGAGGAAAAGATTATGATTATTAGAAAGCAAATTATGGACTCCTCTTTAAATCTGCGTATTCCTTCAAAGCTCAGTTGTCCTGAGTCTGCACAACTCTGCCAGGACCTAGGATCAAGAGAGACGCTCAAGTGTTTTAGTACTATATCTCTTGACACAATGATGAAAATAGTCATGGCCTCTAAACCTTCAAGCTGCATACTGGACCCTATTCCAACTAAACTACAGAAAGAGCTGCTTTCTGTGCTTGGCCCTCCTACGTTGAACATAATAAATGGCTCTCTATCCACCGGATGTGTACCAAACTCACTAAAAATGGCAGTAATAAAGCCTCTCTTGAAAAAGCCAAACCTTGACCCAGAAAATATAAAAAACTATCGGCCTATATCGAATCTTCCATTTCTCTCAAAAATTTTAGAAAAGGCTGTTGCGCAGCAACTCACTGCCTTCCTGAAGACAAACAATGTAATAGAAATGCTTCAGTCTGGTTTTAGACCCCATCATAGCACTGAGACGGCACTTGTGAAGGTGGTAAATTACATTTTAATGGCATCGGACCGAGGCTCTGCATCTGTCCTCGTGCTCCTAGACCTTAGTGCTGCTTTTGATACCATCGATCACCACATTCTTTTGGAGAGATTGAAAACCCAAATTGGTCTACACGGACAAGTTCTGGCCTGGTTTAGATCTTATCTGTCGGAAAGATATCAGTTTGTCTCTGTGAATGGTTTGTCCTCTGACAAATCAACTGTAAATTTCGGTGTTCCTCAAGGTTCCGTTTTAGGACCACTATTGTTTTCACTATATATTTTACCTCTTGGGGATGTTATTCGAAAACATAATGTTAACTTTCACTGCTATGCGGATGACACACAGCTGTACATTTCAATGAAACATGGTGAAGCCCCAAAATTGCCCTTGCTAGAAGCATGTGTTTCAGACATAAGGAAGTGGATGGCTGCAAACTTTCTACTATTAAACTCGGACAAAACAGAGATGCTTGTTCTAGGTCCCAAGAAACAAAGAGATCTTCTGTTGAATCTGACAATTAATCTTAATGGTTGTACAGTCGTCTCAAATAAAACTGTGAAGGACCTCGGCGTTACTCTGGACCCTGATCTCTCTTTTGAAGAACATATCAAGACCATTTCAAGGACAGCTTTTTTCCATCTACGTAACATTGCAAAAATCAGAAACTTTCTGTCCAAAAATGATGCCGAAAAATGTATCCATGCTTTTGTCACTTCTACTGCAATGCTCTACTTTCTGGCTACCCAGATAAAGCACTAAATAAACTTCAGTTAGTGCTAAATCCTAACTAGAACCAACATTTTTTATCATATTACTCCAGTGCTAGCCTCTCTACACTGGCTTCCTGTCAAAGCAAGGGCTGATTTCAAGGTTTTACTGCTACAAAGCATTACATGGGCTTGCTCCTACCTATCTCTCTGATTTGGTCCTGCCGTACATACCTACACGTACGCTACGGTCACAAGACGCAGGCCTCCTAATTGTCCCTAGAATTTCGAAGCAAAAAGCTGGAGGCAGGGCTTTCTCCTATAGAGCTCCATTTTTATGGAACGGTCTGCCTACCCGTGTCAGAGACACAGACTCGGTCTCAACCTTTAAGTCTTTACTGAAGACTCATCTCTTCAGTGGGTCATATGATTGAGTGTAGTCTGGCCCAGGAGTGGGAAGGTGAACGGAAACGCTCTGGAGCAACGAACCACCCTTGCTGTCTCTGCCTGGCCGGTTCCCCTCTTTCCACGGGGATTCTCTGCCTCTAACCCTATTACAGGGGCTGAGTCACTGGCCTACTGGGGCTCTCTCATGCTGTCCCTGGAAGGGGTGCGTCACCTGAGTGGGTTGATTCACTGATGTGGTCATCCTGTCTGGGTTGGCGCCCACCCTTGGGTTGTGCCATGGCGGAGATCTTTGTGGGCTATACTCAGCCTTGTCTCAGGATGGTAAGTTGGTGGTTGAAGATATCCCTCTAGTGGTGTGGGGGCTGTGCTTTGGCAAAGTGGGTGGGGTTATATCCTTCCTGTTTGGCCATGTCCGGGGGTGTCCTCGGATGGGGCCACAGTGTCTCCGGACCCCTCCTGTCTCAGCCTCCAGTATTTATGCTGCAGGGGGGGGGGGGGGGTGTATGCACACTGCACAGAGGAACTCTGCCTAGAAGGCCAGCATCCCGGAGTCACCTCTTCACTGTTGACATTGAGACTGGTGTCTTGCGGGTACTATTTAATGAAGCTGCCAGTTGAGGACTTGTGAGGTGTCTGTTTCTCAAACTAGACACTTTAATGTGCTCGTACTCTTGCTCAGTTGTGCACCGGGGCCTCCCACTCCTCTTTCTATTCTGGTTAGAGACAGTTTGCTCTGTTCTGTGAAGGGGCGTTGTACGAGATCTTCAGCGTTGTACGAGATCTTCAGTTTCTTGGCAATTTCTGGCATGGAATAGCCTTCATTTCTCAGAACAAGAATAGACTAAAATGTTTCAGAAGAAAGTCCTTCGTTTCTGGCCATTTTGAGCCTGTAATTGAACCCACAAATGCTGATGCTCCAGATACTCAACTAGTCTAAAGAAGGCCAGTTTTATTGCTTATTAAACTAGAACAACAGTTTTCAGCTGTGCTAACATAATTGCAAAAGGGTTTTCTAATGATCACTTAGCTAATACAAGTTGATCATTTTAAAAGGCTAACACAACGTGCCATTGGAACACAGGAGTGATTGGTACTGATAATAGGCCTCTGTACGCCTATGTAGATATTCCATAAAAAATCTGCTGTTTCCAGCTACAATAGTATTTTACAACATTAACAATGCCTGCACTTCTGCTCAACTTGATGTTATTTTAATGGACAAAAAAATGTGCTTTTCTTTGAAAAAAAAAGGACATTTCTACGTGACCCCAAACTTTTGAATGGTAGTGTATAAAATTGTAGTGAATATAAAAAAATATTCAACAAAGAGGGAGCTGCTAGAGGACGAGATTACAGTCTCTACACTGTACTATTCACCACAATATGCTTTAACTACAGTATGTTCAGAAGAACATTTGCTGTGTGAATGCTTGGCACACAGCGCTCCGGACAAAATCCTCAGTGACATTTCGAGAATATAGTTATCCCTTGATGTGTTTAAAAGAAACTGCAGACTGAGGGGGGAGGGTAATGCAAGTCCAACTGCCCATAGCATATGATGAAAAATGTATTTTACGGACACTAGTAGCGCTCACACACATGCAATACATCATCCATCAGAAAAACCAGGGGGCAGAAGGTAGCCTAGGCTAAAGGTTGAAGAGGTCGGCCAGCAACAGGATGGGTGCCAGTTTGAGTCTGAAACCTAATACCCCAGCTGGGAAAATAAAAACGGTGTATTGCCTACCAAAGCCTATTACAAACAGCCCAGCATCTGTTCCAAGGTTTCTGCCAAACTGCTTCGAGCTGAGAGGGGAATTATTATACTGTACCTGCACACATACTGTATGGATCCAGTCCACTTGTCACTCACTTCCAGTTTGTTCATGGTCCAGGTGAGAGTTTCTATGTAATTAATTTCCCCGGTGGCTTAAACAGATTAGGAGAGTTCCTTTTGGAACTGTCACAATCTTAAGTAGACCAACAACTTGAACCCCAACACTGACTCCAGGGCTGTGTTTCCTTCAAGGAAGAAGCTCCTTTTATTCCTTCCCTCTGCCCTTGTTCAGCCCTCTTCAGAGAGCTGATAGGACTGGATATGTGAAAGCAACATGGTGCAAACTAGGTGTGGCTATTGCTTAGACCTACATCGTTGTCTTCGAGGAGGGTAGAGGGGAGGTAACATATTCTTGGAATGAAATGCAGCCCATCCCGATGTCACCTACCGGATGATACAGCATTTAATCAAGCTGCTTGCTTCAGGATTCAAGGCACTGAATCATGTAGATGAATCTTGTGTTTCTTCTCTCACATATATATTATGCAACGCCTTAAAAAGTCTTTTTGCAATATTATTTGAAAATTGGCTCCAATTTGAACCCCCTGGCTGAGATATTAAAAGGGCCTTGTTGAACAGGTTGGTTTGTTCACTTATTTTCTCCCAGATACTGGGGAAATGAGAGGAAGTCATTTGAGTGATGTGTAAAGGTTCCTAAAGCTACATGATGGTGCTGTTTAAAATGCTCTGCAGCAGAAATTTCAATCAGAGATGATTGAAGGCTCCTCATATTTCATGTTCTGTCAAGAAGCAACCAGCCACCGTTCACAATTTATTGTAACAGCGAGATTTTAATCATTTTAAAGTGATCTGTCACCTGAAACTAAGCAGCAGACAAATGGAGAGTGAACCTACTTTGTGATGAAAATGACTGAGTTTACACCAAGGATGCATATTGCTTGTATTCAAATATATGTTGGTGTTTTTATAGAATGCAGCACTCCTTGCAAAATGCTTTTGTTGTACAGAGAAACAAACAAACAAACACAAATACAAATGTTCACATTCATCTTGGCAAGAAAAGTGGTCCATCTGCATGATCTCATGGGAGACAAAAAAAATGTGTATGTGTGTTCTCTCTATGGGTACCTAGTGGATGAAACAGACTAAAGTGTTAGCTTAAAGCATTATATCAAAGAAATTATTGATTGAGAAATGAACATGTACAGTATGAAATAGTTTTCCTCATTTCAACACAAAGTAATGTATTCCGGCTGAGAATGAGAAAACAGTGTGGTACACACACCACCGCACTGATAATAGATGGTTGCTGAGGGAAATCCCATTCATTTGTTTGGATTGCAGATTGAGTTTTCCCACTGCCATTAAATCATCCATGCAGTCAAGTGAGCATCCTGATGGTTGCATCCTGATGGTTGCAGTTCCTTCCTATCATGTACAAGCCTATCACAGGCTTCTGCTCTCTGCTGCACCTGGACCGCCATGCTTCCTTCACTTCCTGTATTCTCCCTGCATCTTGCCTCTGCTGCCCATATCTATCCAAACACGTAACCCACAGGATCCATCACCAGGAAAAAAACAGATGAGCTTCATCTCTCTGCAGCAAGACGGCACAGATATCATTACCTTCTATAGCCCAGGAAATCCGCCTGCAATCTATAGCACTGAAGAATGATGCATTGAGACCCAGAGAGAGAGGAAGAGAGATAGAGGGAGAGAGAGAGCTAGAGGGGAGAGAGGGAAAAGAGAGAGAGATGGGTATGATACAGTATGTATGATCGAAAGCCATGGTACTGGCTCAACAGAATCATTATTCAAATGTAGGCAGATGGTAAAATGGTCTACCGTATCAAGACTCTGGCTGTTCCACTGCTTGTGAGCGTGAGTGTGTATGTAAGAGAGAGCAAGAAAGAGAGAGAGAGGGGGAGAGATGGGAAGAGCGAGAGAGAGCAAGAAAGAGGACAGGGAAGAGCAGAGATGAACTTTGTATGACACACTATATTTACAAAAGTATGTGGACACCCCTTCAAATGAGTGGATTTTGCTATTTCAGCCACACCCATAGCTGACAGGTGTATAAAATTAAAATTGAGCACACAGCCATGCAATCCCCATACACAAACATTGGCAGTAGAATGGCCTTACTGAAGAGCTCAATGACACTATGAAGAGGTTAGAAATCCAGGTCTTAAAAACAAAGGTGTCATTGTACGCTGATGATGAATGTTTTCTTTTAAATCCACAATTTAGATCCCTGCACAGCCTGATAGAGGATCAAGATATTTTTTCAAATTGGATCAAAAAAATATATAACTTTTACATTACCATGTAGTTTACCAATACAATGGTCTGACGGGGATGTGGACATACTCGGTATACATGTCCCAAAAGAATGAAACGATCTCACTCCAATACAATTGTATAGAAAGTTAGCAAAAATAGATATGGCTATCATGGAAAGGAAAATACCTGTTTATTTGTGGAAAAATCACCCTGATTAACTCTTAAGTCATATCCCAGTATCCCTATTTGCTTATGGTCTTGCCTACAACTAGCAAATGTAGCATTTCGCTACACTCACATTAACATCTGCTAACCATGTGTATGTGACAAATGAAATGATTCGATTTGATTTTTGTTTTTTAAAATTATATGAGAAAAAATTTATATTTTATGTGGAACGGCAAGCCAGACAAAATTGATATTGATTTACTGAATATGAATTTGGAGGGTAGAAATAATTTTATATTAAAGCATTAGACCTCTCAATAAAGGTGTACAAAAGTTATACTTCAATCCGAACTGGTTCTCTAGCAAATTAGTAAGAATGTCTCACCCCACATTCAAGAATGGTCTTTATCCATTTTTTCAGATTACAACCTCTCACTTTTGGTTATTTGAAAATGGAATCAAAATATTGCTATTTTTAAATAAAGCAATAGAAAGTTGGTTGTAACTTAAGTTAATCCACCAGAAAAGACAGAATGTCATGTGTGTTCCCTCTCCAGCCTCTAGGTCACCAGACTGCTCGTTATGGCGCACACCTGTCACCATCGTTACGCGCACCTGTGCATCATCAGACTCCATCACCTCCCTGATTACCTTCCCTATATACAGTTGAAGTCGGAAGTTAACATACACCTTAGCCAAATACATTTAAACTCAATTTTTATATATTTGGTACCAGTAAAACATTTGGACACCTACTAATTCCAGGATTTTTCTTTAGTTGTACTATTTTCTACATTGTGGAATAATAGAGAAGACATCAAAACTATGGAATCATGTAGTAACCAAAAAAGTGTTAAACAAATCTAAATATATGTTATATTTGAGATTCTTCAAAGTAGCCACCCTTTGCCTTGATGACAGCTTTGCACACTCTTGGCATTCTCTCAACCAGCTTTATGGGGTAGTCACCTAGAATTCATTCATTTCAATTAACAGGTGCCTTGTTAAAAGTTAATTTGTCTAATTAATTTCCTTCTAAATGTGTTTGAGCCAATCAGTTGTGTTGTGACAAGGTATGGGTGGTATACGGGTGGTATACAGAAGATAGCCCTATTTGGTAAAAGACCAAATCCATATAATGGCAAGAACAGCTCAAATAAGCAAAGAGAAACAACAATACATCATTACAATACATCACTTTAAGACATGAAGGGCAGTCAATGCGGAAAATTTCAAGAACTTTGAACGTTTCTTCAAGTGCAGTCCTCTCAATGAGGACCGCCACAGGAAAGGAAGACCCTCTGCTGCAGAGGATAAGTTCATTAAAGTAAACTGCACCTCAGAAATTGAAGCCCATATAAATGCTTCACAGACTTCAAGCATCAGACACATCTTAAGATCAACTGTTCAGAGGAGACTGAATGAATCAGTCCTTCACGGTCAAATTTCTGTAAAGAAACCACTACTAAATGACACCAATAATAAGATGAGACTTGCTTGGGCCAAGAAACACGAGCAATGGACATTAGACTGGTGTAAATCTGTCCTTTGGTATGATGAGTCCAAATTTTAGATTTTTGGTTCTAACCGCTGTGTCTTTGTGAGACGCAAAGTAGGTGAATGGATGATCTCCGCATATGTGGTTCCCACCGTGAAGCATGGAGGAGGAGGTGTGATTGTGTAGGGCTGCTTTGCTGGTGACACTGTCAGTGATTTATTTAGAATTCAAGGCACACTTAAACAGCATGGCTACCACAGCATTCTGCAGCGATACTCCATCCCATCTGGTTTGCGCTTAGTGGGACTATAATTTGTTTTTCAACAGGACAATGACCCGAAATACACCTCCAGGCTGTGTGAGGACTATTTGACCAAGGATAGTGATGGAGTGCTGCATCAAATGACCTGGCCTCCACAATCACCCAACCTCAACCCAATTGAAGTGGTTTGGGATGAGTTGGACTGCAGAGTCAAGGAAAAGCAGCCAACAAGTGATCAGCATATGTGGGAACTCCTTCAAGACTGTTGGAAAAGCATTCCTCATGAAGCTGGTTGAGAGAATGCCAAGAGTTTGCAAAGCTGTCATCAAGGCAAAGGGTTGGTACTTTGAAGAATCTCAAATCTAAAATATATTTTGAATTGTTTAACAGTTTTTTTTTTCTACTACATGATTCCGTATGCGTTTTTTCATTGTTTTGATGTCTTCACTATTATTCCGCAATGTAGAATATAGTAAAATAAAGAAAAACCCATATAAACCCATATAAACCCATATACATATAAATATGTAATTAGAGTTTTTAATGTAATGTTTTGCATGTTATTTTGGCATTAATACATGTCACATATTAGTTTGCAAACAATGTCAAAAATGAATAATTGAGCTAATAAAAGCCGCATACAAACATGGTTTCTTTTTTGCTTTCTTGAATAATACAGCTCCTAAATGCAGATGTTTCAGCCTATCTCAGTGCTTTCTGTCGTGTTGGGGCAGCCAGAAGAAAATAGAGAGCATAAGGGTTGGTAATGTTCTCTAGTTATGCCGTGATTGGCTCAGTGTTCTGTCATTCATGGGGACACTATATCACCGCAACATTTACAGGGAGAGCTCGAAATGTCAAGCTAAATGAGTGCTACCACAGATTTACATTAGAAGTGCCCATCCAAAAAGGCTCAAGGTTATTGGCCACAGATAAAAGGATGTCAAATCACTTTATATCTACCGTAGCTTTGATTGATTGACAGATGTCAACATCATACTTTCAAAATCTTAGCTAGCAAGCTAGACAAGCAGTTATCATCATGAATCAAGTCAACAATCTACTGGCAAATCCTTTTCAACCCTTATCATACGAAGAGGAATGATAGATAAAATGTATTGGTGCTCATCAGCCATTGAACATAAACATTACACAAGTTGGAAATCATAAATTCAACAATGAGTGGTTTGGAAGTAATCAGTGGCTAACTGCAAGCGTTTCAAAGCAATCACTAGCCTGCTATTCAGTGGAAACGTGTATGGTTCAAGTCTGGATTTAAGAGTCTCTTTTCCAAGTTTGAAAGCAGAAACATTCACATGCAACACCATGGGCCAGAAAGGGTTGAATACATTGGCCATGGTGTCAATCCAGCATGAATTCTGCCACAGTAAAAACAACTGGAAACTCAGAACTGGGAAATCTCAGACTTCAGTGAGTTTAACACAACTGGGAACTCTGAAGTAAATGAGCTCCGACTGGGAAAATGCGTTTTCAAAGGTAGACCAACTCGGTATTCCATGTCGAGAATTCGAACCTCTTCTAGAGCTCCAATCAGAAGATCACTAATGTCATGATTCAACCTTGTTTTTTTCAGAGTTTCCCAGTTGTCTTGAAAGCACCATAAATCCAGAGAATGACAGACTTTGATGACAACGCTTGATGACAAAAGTTCCCCACGAGAAGGACAGCCGCACACCACCTTCCTGTTCAAGTGAGCACAGCACAACAAAGTGAGTCCAAAAATGTATTGTTTGTTGCTGCATAAATAATGTAATATGCCAGAGAGACACAGTGCAGTTGGAAAGTATTCAGACCCCTTGACCACATTTCGTTACGTTACATCTTTATTTTAAAATGGATTAAACTCTTATTTTTTCCCTTCATCAATTTACCCACAATACCCCATAATGACAAATCAAAATGTTTTTTTTGACATTTTTGCAAATGTATAAAAAAAAAAAAACGGATGTATCACATTTACATAAGTATTCAGACCCTTTTCTCAGTACTTTGTTGAAGCACCTTTGGCAGAGATTACAGTCTTCTTGGGTATGATGTTACTAGCCTGGCACACTTGTATATTTGGGGAGTTTCTCACATTATTCTCTGCAGATCCTCTCAAGCTCTGTCAGGTTGGATGGGGAGCGTTGCTGCACAGCAATTTTCAGGCCTCTAGAGATGTTTGATCGGGTTCAAGTCTGGGCTCTGGTTACGCCACTTAAGGACATTCAGAGACTTATCCCAAAACTACTACTGCGTTGTTTTGGCTATGTGCTTAGGGTCTTTGTCCTGTTGGAAGATAAACCTTTGCCCCAGTCTGAGGTCCTGAGCGCTCTGGAGCAAGTTGTCATCAAGGATCTCTCTGTACAGTGTTCCTTTCATCTTTCCCTCGATTCTGACAAGTCTCCCATTCCCTGCCACTGAAAAACAATCCCACAGCATGATGCTGCCACCACCACGCTTCCCCGTAGGGATGTTGCCACGTTTCCTCCAGATGTGACGCTTGGCATTCAGGCCAAAGAGTTCAATTTTGTTTTCATCAGACCTGAGAATCTTGTTTCTCATGGTCTGAGAGTTCTTTAGGTGTCTTTTGGCAACTCCAAGCGGGCTGTCATGTGCCTTTTATTGAGGTGTGGCTTCTGTCTGGCCACTCCACCATAAAGGCCTGATTGCTGGAGTTCTACAGAGATTGTTGTCCTTCTGGAGAGTTCTTCCATCTCGACAGAGGAACTCTGGAGCTCTGTCAGAGTGACCATCGGGTTCTGGATCACCTCCCTGACCAAGGCCTTTCTCCCCCAATTGCTCAGTTTGGAGGCCAGCTCTAGGAATAATATTGGTGGTTCCGATCTTCTTCTATTTATGAATGATGGAGGCCACAGTGTTCCTGGGGACCTTTAATGCTGAATACATTGTTTGGAACCCTTCCCCAGATCTGTGCCTCGACATAATTCTGTCTAGGAGCTCTACAGATAATTAAGTCGACCTCATGGCTTGGTTTTTGCTCTGACCTGCACTGTCAACTGTGGGACCTTAGATAGACAGGCGTGTGTTTCACCAAATCATGTCCAATAAATGTAAATTACCACATTTGGACTCCAATCAAGTTGTAGAAGCATCTCAAAGATGATCAATGGAAACAGAATGCATTTGAGCTCCATTTCAAGTTTCTTATCAAAGGGTCTGAATACTTATGTAAATAAGGTATTTCTGTTTTATTTTTTTGTGAAAAAATCGAATAAACATTTTCTTATTATGGGCTATTGTACACATTGGTCCAGAGCATCCCGAACATGCTCAATTGGTGACATGTCTGGTGAGTATGCAGGCCATGAGAGAACTGGGACATTTTCAGCTTCCAGAAATTGTGTACAGATCCAGCATTATCATGCTGAAACATGCGGTGATGGCGGTGGATGAATGGCATGACAATTGGGCCTCAGGATCTCATCAGTCTGTCTGTGCATTCAAATTGCCATTGATAAAATGCAATTTTGTTCATGGTCCTTAGCTTATGCCTGCCGATACCATAAGCCCACCGGCACCATGGGGCAATCTGTTCACAACGTTGACATCAGCCAAACCGCTCGCCCACAACTCCATAAACTCTGTTTGACATCTGCCCAGGACAGTTGAAACCGGGATTCAGCCGTGAAGAGCGCACTTCTCCAGTGTGCCAGTGGCCATCGAAGTTGAGCATTTGCCAAGACCCCTCAAGACCCTGGTGAGGATGATGAGCACGCAGATGAGCTTCCCTGAGACAGTTTCTGACAGTTTGAGCAGAAATTCTTCAGTTGTGCAAACCCACAGTTTCATCAGCTGCCCGGGTGTTTGGTCTCAGACAATCCCGCAGGTGGAGAAGCCAGAAGTGGAGGTCTTGGGCTGGTGTGGTTACACCTGGTCTGTGGTTGTGAGGCCGGTAGGACGCACTGCCAAAGTATCTGAAAATCAAATCAAATGTTATTTGTCACAAATCAAATAAAAAAAATTATAAAAAAATTATTTGTCACATGAGCCAAATACAACAGGTGCTTTCCTTACTGTGAAATGCTCCCTGACAATCCCTTAACCAACAATGCAGTTCAACATATACTGTAGGGACGCTACCCATCCCTTTAGCGGGATAATTGTCATCAACAACCGCTGAATTGCATAGCGCTACATTCAAATAATATTACAAAAAATATTTATATTCATGAAATCACAAGTGCAATATTGCAAAACACAGCTTAGCCTTTTGTTAATCCACCTGTCGTCTCAGATTTTGAAAATATACTTTACAGCGAAAGCAATCCAAGCGTTTGTGTAAATTTATCGATCGCTCGACAAAACATTATGCAAACTTAGCATCAAGTAGCTTGGTTACGAAAATCAGAAAAGCAATCAAATTAATCGTTTACCTTTGATGGTCTTCGGATGTTTTCACCCATCCAAAATACCTCTGTTTGTTTGGCGCGTTATGTTCAGAAATCCACAAGAAAGAGCGGTCACGACAACGCACACGAAAATTCCAAATAATATCCGTAATGTCCACAGAAACATGTGAAACGGTTTTTATAATCAATCCTCAGGTTGTTTTTAAAATATATAATCGATAATATATCAACTGCAACTGTCTTTATCAGTAGGAGAGCGAGAGGCAATGGCTGCCCAAACTCTGTTGCGCAAAACTCATGCGAACACCTGATGTTATCTTTCTCGCTCATTTTTCAAACTAAAAGCCTGAAACTATGTCGGAAGACTATTGACACCTTGAGGAAGCGATAGAAAAAGGAATCTGGTTGATATCCCTTTAAATGGAGCAAAAGCAGGCCATGGAACATGGATTTTTCAAAATAGAAGCCACTTCCTGGTTTGATTTTCCTCAGGGTTTCGCCTGCAGTATCAGTTCTGTTATACTCACAGACAATATTTTGACAGTTCTGGAAACGTTAGAGTGTTTTCTATCCTAATCTGTCAATTATATGCATATTCTAGCATCTGGTCCTGAGAAATAGGCTGTTTACTTTGGGAACGTTATTTTTTCCAAACATAAAAATTGTGTCCCCTAGCTTCAAGAGAGTTTATTCGGAAGACAACAGCTCTATAAATATTATTTTGTGGTGTCCCGACTCTCTAGTTAATTACATTTACATGATTAGCTCAATCAGGTAATATTAATTACGGAGAAATTATTTTATAGAATAGCATGTCATATCACTTAATCCGGCATAGCCAAAGACACAACATTTATTGGTGCTCCTGTGCGTGGAATCTAAAATAGAATGAGGCTTTCATTTTGATTCAGCCAGTATAAAATTGAAAAGCAGATTACATAATATACCAAGTTTATTGTACACATTTTTGGAATGATAGAGACAAGCATTATTGGGTGTGTGTGTGCTGAGGATTCCCCGCCTCCGTGTTGTTCTCTGACATAGTCAGTGGATAACGTAAGCAAATACATTTCTGTATGAGGGCCGATAAAGCTAATTATAGAAATCTGAGAAATAGAGCGTTTGGCCAAACGCAGGGCTATTTCTGCCTCCTGCGTTTCAGACGCGGGTAGGCTCGGTCATTATTAATTTCTCGAGCGAGGACAAAGAGCCAGCCGATTGAAATTCAGGAGATATAAGCTTGACCAGCGATATATATCTCTGTCTCTCTCGCGCGCGCGAGTAGACCACGGTGCATTTCGTTGTTTGCGTGTTCCGGTTAAAACATTGTAAAAAAAAATGCCGGAAAGGGTTTGAACATGATACGTTATAAATAAAACCTTCCCTTGCCAAAGGAATCCTATGTGCTACGTTGAAATTCCTCCGCCTTGCGGAACGGAAGTCCCGCCCCGGGTAGTTCTGTTTGATTTCAGCGTGTGAATTCATTGACCGGTGAAGTGTGCCCAGTATATTCCTTCATGAAGAATTATTCAGGTCACACTCAAGTCATTACTTATGATATCCAGATGGATATCAATGTCTTATCCAATTGAACTAATACGTGTAAATCTGGCAATTTACATTCTGAAATAGATATTTTAAATAATATCCAAATTGATGAGTTTTCTAAATAAGACATTGTAAGCTTTTTCCAAACTAACCTAGATGAAGCAACTTCTCAGGTTAATTTAAGTTTAATTCCCAAATAGCCTATACAGGTCTGATTTATCATTAAATTGATCAATCAGTAAAATTAGTTTTTTTGCTAAACCATTCAGTAATCCAGTACTGACAGAAGCCCCGCCCCAGCGGGAATCCCACGTGGCTTCGGTTTTAGGGAGAAGTGCACCAGTGTTGAATGTTCCCAACATTTGATTTACTGTTTACACTTATGATATCCAATCAATGGAGAATGTATGGATTATCATCTCATTCAATTTAATAATTTAAATTGTTGAACATACCTTAATGTTCTTCCAATCAAATGAGACACTTTTAAACTTCTCACATTAACCTGCAACATCTCAGGTTAATTAAAGTTTAATACCCAGATAGCCTACCCAGGTAGGATTAATCATTATCATTGATTAATTAATTCAATTTGCTTTTGCAAATTCATTCACGTCAAACTTCCACATTACTGGTAGAGTACTGATAGTTCGTCAACATCTATAAATAGATTAAACTTGTCTTTGCAGCTTCCAATGAATTCCAAACACAAACTTTGAAAGAAAATAGGAAAAATGTGCCTCTAAATTTCTTCTAATAATGTGCAAGCTATCAAAGGAGGTGGTCACCACTCCTCCGCTAATTAGTGAACCTCCACCCATAAAAGGATTGATCTCTGACCTCAGCAGCGATACCAACCCTAATTATGCCATTTGCGGAAAAAAACAGCCGAAATCGCTCTCCAAAATCAACCATCAAACACAGGCTTTGTGACGGTTCTCCCCACTTTTGCACTGATGTATCGCCATAAAAATGTGGCATCGGTCCAATTCCACAGTGCACAGCTGAAGCACGTGCCAGACATGGCTAACATGAGGGGACAGGTGGAGAAAACTGAGCAATTACTGACAAAAGCAGGAAATGAAAACATTCTGCAAGTCGAGGAACTGCGTTTGAAATCTGAACAATTAAAAGTAATTGCAAATACTTACGACGATGAACGAGCACAAACTCTTCAACAAAATCGTTGTCTCCAGGAACAACTCGATTTAGCCAAAACTACATACGATGTAGTCCACTCCAAACTAGATAAATCTGTTGAGTTATCTACAAACAGGAGCGTGCAATTTGATAACATGCAGGCAGTTTTGTTGAACGTTACTCAGAGTAGCACGGTTCTACTCAAAATTCTGCAGGCCAAAGACAATCAATTAGTGAACACAGTGACTAAGTTGGATGACAAATCAGCAGAACTCATTGAAGTCGCTGACCAAATGAATGATGAGAGAACTCGGGTGATGAAGATGGAAATCTTGATTTCTAAGCAAGCGGAAGAAATCTCATCACTGAATCTCTCGCTCCGTACTCAAGACCTCTATCTGAAAACCATGACAAATAAGTTTGAGACCGAAAGGAGCAAGTGCTACACTCACATGTCCAAAATCAGTACTCTATGTTGGGGGTTGGCTTCTCCTCTTGGCCTTTGGCCCCACTTTCCCCACAGGATGAAGCCAACCCTCTCTGCCCACTTGACGTGGAATACCTTGACAAACTCATCAAGAATTTCCCCACCTTTGACCCCGTTCCAGGTCAGCCAAACGATACTGAGATGTTCCTAGCTGACATAGAGGATGCGTTGGATGGCTACCTGAATGCTACGGGTTCTGACAGGATTTACCTGTTGAAGCGAACGTCGAATAGACACGTGACAAGGTTCATTCCTACAACAGCAACACGTGCTAAATTACTTCGCTAAACTTCCCACAGCTTTGAAATTAGAATTCAGTGGTTCTGCAACTCGAAAACACGATAGCTCACTGGCTAACACGGTCAAACAAGCTCGGAACGAACACCCACAAGCTTACTATCATAGGCTTCGTTCAGCTTACTTTGGTATACTCACTGAAACAGGCATGGAAGACCTGTTACCATTTAAACAAATGTTCCTGTCGAACATGTATCCTACCTTCATTACCTACTTGGGCCCTGCCGCCCTTGTTGGCTTGCCTATCTTGCAACTCGGAGAGCTTGCAAGCACAGCTTTTGAAGCATCAAAAACTTGCAACGCTAAGAGCCCTGACCACTCGGTTTTGAAGTTGGACCTGGAGCACTCACTCCAGTTAGAGGGTGCATTATCAGGTATCGGAGCGTTAAGAGGTGAAGCACAACAACAGTTTCTACCATGAAACTATGATTCCAATAACCTCCGCGGTCTAAATAACTATAAAGCACGTTGCCATCAAAACGACTACCACTACAATCGACCTGTTCACTACGTTCCTGCACCCAACCCACACAAAGTGTCAGAGCACAAGGGTAACAAAGGGTTGAAGGATGATCAAAACATAGTCCAATGTTCTTCAAAGGTTCCACTACGTGAAGAACTAAAGCGAGAAACATTTGAGAAAGGGGTAAAAGATAAGTCACAAGGACTAGATGAGGAATTAACACCCATAGCAAGGACGTTACATTTGAAACCCTATCCAGGGCCCACTTGATCAAGAAACAAGCCCACGGGCTTTGTCTATAGACTCTGATACAAAGGTTGCAAAGAAAAAGGTCAAACGCGAAACTGTACTCCTGCTACTTGGAGCAGACTTGATGGATCGGTTACTCCCATTGATGGATTGGAAAAACAACCAGGTATGGTCACAGAATACAGTGCCTTCTCCACCAACCACACTGTCTTCCCCTAACGCTAGCTGCAACGCAGTGATTCCCGAGGGGTATCTGTCGAAAGCACCCCTTTGGAAAAAGACGTTTAGAAAACACTTGGTGCAGAATCCGATCCAAGGAGATATTACGATATCTCGACACATTCCATCAGCCAATCTGATTCACAATTCTTTTCATTATTTCGAGCCAGCTGACTCTGTGAATGGGCAACTTCCCTCCTCCTTGCAGTCCTGCAATACGGTAGTATGAGATTAACTTCTCTTGCCCTTCGGACACTTCCGCATGCACTGCGGCCGTCTCAGCAAGAAAAACATTGATACACAGAGTATACTCTGCTTCCGATGACACACCTTCCGCTTTGTTGGGGACTGTCACCCCTGACAATGACACTAATGGCGTCAGTCCAGCAACTGACCCGATGACTCCCACTGGTGAAACACTTTGCGATATCACTGACCGATATCATCGTCTCAGTTCGCAGGTACTGAAGAGGTTGCCACACGCGGACGTGGTGGTGACTGACAGACCTCGACAACCACTGAGGGTGTTGAAGCACAAACACCAGGAGATTTGGTTGAAAGGTTACAGCCACTCTCATAATAACGCCGCCACTGACAACTCGTACATAAGGTCCGAACTTTTCGTTTGCGCCTCGGATACCAACACCACCCGCTGGTGGGGGGGTCCCATGACACAAAGGGGGTGGGGGAGGGGGGGGAGTAGCCCAGACCCATGATAAGCCTTATCGAGGCCGGTGGGGGGGTCGAGACTACTGACATCACCGTACGAGGCCGCCAGAGCATAAATCAAATCTAGTTGTAAACTCCCCTTCGAGAACAGTGAGAAGCAGACAGGCCCCTAGACAGGGATTATCTCAGAACACATCTAAGATAGTACTGAGGTGTACCACACTGGTCGTTGTCCACCTCCAAAACAAATGGCAACAATAATCATTCCTTGCCATGTTTAGTAGTCACTACAAGACAACTAGTAAAATGCTCTAATCATGTATTCCTGTAGGATAACATTTCAGAATAAATCGGTAGGACAACTGGACCCCTTGAGTACCAGTACCAATACCACAGTCAGTCCAGCAACACTCAGTAAGAGGATTAGTAACCTCACAAGTTAATTTTACATAGGAGTCACTCAGAGTGCAACACAGGAAAGGGAATCTCCATTGAACTCTTCCAATGGTTACACACGCCACTAATAAATAGAACCCTCCGTTCAGGAGAAAAGTTATTCGAAGTCATGAACCACGATCACACCACGTACGACTGGTCTAAACTTAGAGTACTTCCTTCATGAGGTTACCTCCTCCGTGGATAACATAGCTATGAAGTATACTTCTTCATACCTACAGCCATTACAATAGTGGAAGACAGTGACTGGTAGTAAAACCACTACAGGCTCCCTCGACACCAATTCTGACTGACCTCCAGGCATTGACCTGAAAATTACCTGACTACGTCAGACTCATTCTGAACAAGTTGTAATCTGCCAGGATACTTGGTTTCCTTCCCTTGACATGTGTGCTTGCATAAACTCACATGCACAACGGAACTTCCAGTCTGGATGACCAGACGACGGGTCCGGAACGGCGATCCAAATCCGGACATCCGCTGCCCAGCTATGGAGCGGACTTCTTCATTTGCAGACATCCTACCCGGGTCGACCACACCAGAGGGGGGACTGCAACAGCGATCACCAACTGGACATCTGCTGTCCAGCCATGGAGCGGACTTCATTCACAGAAATCCTACCCGGGTCGACCACCAGATGGGGACCACAATGATGGTCCACAACCAGGACAACCCACGGTCATTTTTATGTTGGTTTGCAACATGCAGGTTAATCGCAAGATTGAACCCAACTGTCATGACGTTGGCCTGGGGGTAGGTTTATGATAGTCATGAATACCTCTTCCCCCCTTTTTACTCTCTCTACCCTACTGATGTTACATTTGCAAACCCCTTGGTTAACATAGAGATTCTGGGAACATCAGAAGGTGGGGTGAAATTAACTATATTCTGGTAATTCGACCAATTGAACGTATGCGGTGGTACTTAATGAATATGATGTCAGTTCGGTTGTCATTTGAGACATTCTCATCAATGATAAGATGACATAAACTCTACAGTGGAAAGTCTACACATCAGAGTTATCAGATTCACATGGAATTGTTGTTCAATTTAAATGTTTTAATATGAAATTATTTGTGATGGGATGAAATGTGATTTTAGCTTTAACAATGTAAGAATTGGGTTTTCATAAGGTTAGGGCTCTGTTCATCAGTGGCCCGCCCCTTTGAAGGGACATGGGCTATACAACTTTTCAAACACGCCTTCTTCAAGCCTTGACGACTATATAACCTCCTGTTCCAAGGATGTGAGGACAACGGTCCGATGTCAGAATGGTTCAGATAATAACTACAGAACGAAGCCAACATCAGCGTGAGCTTTGGTTGCGAATAGTATGAACTTTGAACTCTTATTCACTACAAATGTGATACCTACTAGCCGTTAAGTTAGCAACAGCAGCTGCAAACGATGGTTAGGAAGGAACAGACAGAGTATTCCGTCTATCACACAACAACGTTACTACAACGTATCCAATTTACCAGCAGAGACATTCTTCAAAGGACAAAGGACTCGGTTTGGCAACACGGCCTTCCATCTAAAACCAACCTACTGAAGCCTAGCTCAGAGTAAATATTTATTGCATTTTCCTTTTCCAAATGGGCGGTAATTTAGAATGCATAAGATACTGTATTTACGATAGCACAGCTTCTTCCTTTGGTCCTCAGTCTTCCCGCTCTTTCACTCAAACCCAGCCCTTTTCTTTTGTGTATCCAGCTGTCATATCTGTTCCACCCACTAGGGACATTTTCCTTTATGACGTAATTTGTAATCAAGTTATGATTAATTATGTGTATGTGTAATTCTGTGTGATTAGTTAGGTATTTAGTAAATAAATAATCAAACCAAATTTTGTATTGCTGATTCAACTTGTTAGCCAGGGTTCGTGAAGATAGCTGAAAGTTGTAAATTCTTGGTTGAGACTGAATTAAGGTGACGATAAATATTGACTGCTATTGATGTAAAATATTACTAGGTCTTTAAGAGTTTATTCGGAAGTTAACAGCTCAATAAATATTATATTGTGGTGCCCCGACTCTCTAGTTATTTACAATTACATGATTAGCCCAATCAGGTAATATTAATTATTATTTTATAGAATCCCATGTCATATCACTTAAATCGGCATAGCCAAAGGCACGACACCTTATACAGCTCGTTGAGTGCGGTTTGTGGTGGTAAATAGATGGCTACGAATAATATATTTGAGAACTCTCTTGGTAGATAGTGTGGTCTACAGCTTATGATCAAATCGAATCAAATGTATTTATGTAGCCCCTCTTACATCAGCTGATATCTCAGTGCTGTACAGAAAGAAGCACGGTGGCTAGGAAAAACTCCCTAGAAAGGCAAAACCTAGGAAGAAACCCAGAGAGGAACCAGGCTATGACGGGTGGCCAGTCCTCTTCTGGCTGTGCCGGTTGGAGATTATAACAGAACATGGCCAAGATGTTCAAATGTTCATAAATGACCAGCATGGTCAAATAATAATAATCACAGTAGTTGTCGAGGGTGCAGCAAGTCAGCACCTCAGGAGTAAATGTCAGTTGGCTTTTCATAGCCGATCATTAAGACTATCTCTACCGCTCCTGCTGTCTCTAGAGAGTTGAAAACAGCAGGTCTGGGACAGGTAGCACGTCCGGTGAACAGGTCAGGGTTCCAGAGCTGCAGGCAGAAACCACATATCCTGAGGCTGCATTCATTGTAGCAGGGGATTTTAACAAGGCTAATCTGAAAACAAGACTCCCTAAATTGTATCAGCATATCGATTGCGCAACCAGGGCTGGTAAAACCTTGGATCATTGCTATTCTAACTTCCGCGACGCATATAAGGCCCTCCCCCACCCTCCTTTCGGAAAAGCTGACCAAGACTCCAATTTGTTGCTCCCTGCCTACAGACAGAAGCTAAAACAAGAAGCTCCCGCGCTCAGGTCTGTTCAACGTTGGTTCGACCAATCTGATTCCACGCTCCAAGACTGCTTCCATCACGTGGACTGGGATATGTTCCGCACTGCGTCCAACAACAACATTGACGAATACGCTGATTCGGTGAGCGAGTTCATTAGAAAGTGCATTGAAGATGTTGTTCCCATAGCAACAATTAAAACATTCCCAAACCAGAAACCGTGGATTGATGGCAGCATTCGCGTGAAACTGAAAGTGCGAACCACTGCTTTTAACCAAGGCAAGGTGACCGGAAACATGACCGAATACAAACAGTGTAGCTATTCCCTCCGCAAGGCAATCAAACAAGCTAACCGTCAGTATAGAGACAAAGTAGAGTCGCAATTCAATGGCTCAGACACAAGAGGTATGTGGCAGGGTCTACAGTCAATCACGGATTACAAAAAGGAAAAAAGGATGTCTTGCTCCCAGGCAGACTAAATAACTTTTTTGCCCGCTTTGAGGACAATACAGTGCCACTGACACGGCCCGCAACCAAAACATGCGGACTCTCGTTGACTGCAGCCGACGTGAGTAAAACATTTGAACGTGTTAACCCTCGCAAGACTGCAGGCCCAGACGGCATCCCCAGCTGCGTCCTCAGAGCATGCACAGACCAGCTGGCTGGTGTGTTTACGGACATATTCAATAAATTCTTATCCCAGTCTGCTGTTCCTACATGCTTCAAGAGGGCCACCATTGTTCCTGTTCCCAAGAAAGCTAAGGTAACTGAGCTAAACGACTAGCACTCGTAGCCCCGTAGTACTCACTTCCATCATCATGAAGTGCTTTGAGAGACCATATCACCTCCACCCTACCTGACACCCTAGACCCACTCCAATTTGCTTACCGCCCAAATAGGTCCACAGACGATGCAATCTTAACCACACTGCACACTGCCCTAACCCATCTGGACAAGAGGAATACCTGTGTGAGAATGCTGTTCATCGACTACAGCTCAGCATTTAACACCATAGTACCCTCCAAACTCGTCATCAAGTTTCGACCCCACCTTCGACCCCACCCTGTGCAACTGGGTACTGGACTTCCTGACAGGCTGCCCCCAGGTGATGAGGGTAGGCAACAACATCTCCACCCCGCTGATCCTCAACACTGGGGCCCCACAAGGGTGCATTCTGAGCCCTCTCCTGTACTCCCTTGTTCACCCACGACTGTGTGGCCATGCACGCCTCCAACTCAATCATCAAGTTTGCGGACGACAATACAGTGGTAGGCTTGATTACCAACAACGATGAGACGGCCTACAGGGAGGAGATGAGGGCCCTCGGAGTGTGGTGTCAGGAAAATAACCTCATACTCAACGTCAGTACGAAACGTCAGTACAGGTGCATCAAAGCAGGGACCGAGAGACTGAAAAACAGCTTCTATCTCAAGGCCATCAGACTGTTAAACATCCACCACTAACATTGAGTGGCTGCTGCCAACACACTGACTCAACTCCAGCCACTTTAATAATGGGAATTGATGGAAATGGATGGAAAATACATCACTAGCCACTTTAAACAATGCTACTTAATATAATGTTTACATACATTACTCATCTCATATGTATATGTATATACTGTACTCTATATCATCTACTGCATCTTTATGTAATACATGTATCACTGGCCACTTTAAACTATGCCACTTTGTTTACATACCCTACATTACTCATCTCATATGTATATACTGTACTCGATACCATCTACTGCATCTTGCCTATGCCGTTCTGTACCATCACTCATTCATATATCTTTATGTACATATCCTTTATCCCTTTACTTTTGTGTGTATAAGGTATTCGTTTTGGAATTGTTAGGTTAGATTACTCGTTGGTTATTACTGCATTGTCAGAACTAGAAGCACAAGCATTTCGCTACACTCGCATTAACATCTGCTAACCATGTATATGTGACAAATTCATTTGATTTGAATTGATTTGATTTGAACTGGAGGAGCAGCACGGCCAGATGGACTGGGGACAGCAAGGAGTCATCATGCCAGGCATGGTCCTAGGGCTCAGGTCCTCAGAGAGAGAGAAAGAAAGGGAGAAAGAGAGAATTAGAGAGAGCATACTTAAATTCACACAGGACACCGGATAAGACAGGAGAAGTACTACAGATATAGCAAACTGATCCTAGCCCCCGACACATAAACTACTGCAGCATAAATACTGGAGGCAGAGACAGGAGGGGTCAGGAAACACTGTGGCCCATCCGATGATACCCCCGGACAGGGCCAAACAGGAAGGATATAACCCCACCAGCTTTTCCAAAGCACAGCCCCCACACCACTATAGGGATATCTTCAACCACCAACTTACCATCCTGAAACAAGGCCGAGTATAGCCCACAAAGATCTCCACCACGCCACAACCCAAGGGGGGGCGCCAACCCAGACAGGAAGATCACGTCAGTGACTCAACCCACTCAAGTGACGCACCCCTCCTAGGGACGGCATGGAAGAGCACCAGTAAAGCCAGTGACTCAGTCCCTGTAATAGGGTTAGAGGCAGAGAATCCCAGTGGAGAGAGGGGAACCGGCCAGGCAGAGACAGCAAGGGTGGTTCGTTGCTCCGTTCACCTTCACACTCCTGGGACAGACTACACTCAATCATATGACCCACTGAAGAGATGAGTCTTCAATAAAGACTTAAAGGTTGAGACCGAGTCTGCGTCTCTCACATGGGTAGGCAGACCGTTCCATAAAAATGGAGCTCTATTTGAGAAAGCCCTGCCTCCAGCTGTTTGCTTAGACATTCTAGGGACAATTAGGAGGCCTGCGTCTTGTGACCGTAACGCACGTGTAGGTATGTACGGCAGGACCAAATCGTAAAGACAGGTAGGAGCAAACCCATGTAATGCTTTGTAGGTTAGCAGTAAAACCTTGAAATCAGCCCTTGCCTTAACAGGAAGGGTGGCTAGCACTGGAGTAATATGATCACATTTTTTGGATCTAGTCAGGATTCTAGCAGCCGTATTTAAGCACTAACTGAAGTTTATTTAGTGCTTTATCCAGGTAGCCAGAAAGTAGAGCATTGCAGTAGTCTAACCTAGAAGTAACAAAGGCATGGATAAATATTTCTGCATCATTTTTGGACAGAAAGTGTCTGATTTTTGCAATGTTACGTAGATGGAAAAAAGCTGTCCTTGAAACAGTCTTGATATGTTCGTCAAAAGAGAGATCAGGGTCCAGAGCAACGCTGAGGTCCTTCACAGTTTTATTTGAGACAACTGTACAACCATCAAGATTATTTGTCAGATTCAACAGAAGATCTCTTTGTTTCTTGGGACCTAGAACAAGCATCTCTGTTTTGTCTGAGTTTAAAAGTAGAAAGTTTGCAACCATTCACATCCTTATGTCTGAAACACAGGCTTCCAGGTAGGGCAATTTTGGGGCTTCACCATGTTTCATTAAAATGTACAGCTGTATGTCATCCGCATAGCAGTGAAAGTTAACATTATGTTTTCGAATGACATCCCCAAGAGGTAAAATATATAGTGAAAACAATAGTGGTCCTAAAACGGAAGCTCGAGGAACACTGAAATCTACAGTTGATTTGTCAGAGGACAAACCATTCACAGAGACAAACTGATATCTTTCCGACAGATAAGATCTAAACCAGGCCAGAACTTCTCCGTGTAGCCCAATTTGGGTTTCCAATCTCTCCAAAAGAATGTGGTGATCGATGGTATCAAAAACAGCACTAAGGTCTCGGAGCACGAGGACAGATGCAGAGCCTCGGTCTGACGCTATTAAAAGATAATTTACCACCTTCACAAGTGCAGTCTCGGTGCTATGATGGGGTCTAAAACCAGACTGAAGCATTTCATATACATTGTCTTCAGGAAGGCAGTGAGTTGCTGCGCAACAGATTTTTCTAACATTTTTGAGAGGAATGGAAGATTCGATATAGGTCAATAGTTTTTTATATTTTCTGGGTCAAGGTTTGGCTTTTTCAAGAGAGGCTTTATTACTGCCGCTTTTAGTGAGTTTGGTACACATCCGATGGATAGAGAGCCGTTTATTATGTTCAACTTAGGAGGGCCAAGCACAGGAAGCAGCTCTTTCAGTATTTTAGTTGGAATAGGGTCCAGTATGCAGCTTTAAGGTTTAGAGGCCATGATTATTTTCATCATTGTGTCAAGAGATATAGTATTAAAACACTTTAGTGTCTCTCTTGATCCTAGGTCCTGGCAGAGTTGTGCAGACTCAGGACAACTGAGCTTTGGAGGAATACGCAGATTTAAAGAGGAGTGTGTCATTATTTTTTATATATATATATTTTTTTTAACCTTTATTTAACTAGGCAAGTCAGTTAAGAACAAATTCTTATTTTCAATGACGTCCTAGGAACAGTGGGTTAACTGCCTGTTCAGGGGCAAAATGACAGATTTGTACCTTGTCAGCTCGGGGATTTGAACTTGCAACCTTCCAGTTACTAGCACAACCCTGCCACCCCTGCCGATTTCTGATGATCATGATTTTTTCCTCAAAGAAGTTCATGAATTTATTACTGCTGAAGTGAAAGCCATCCTCTCTTGGGGAATGCTGCTTTTTAGTTAGCTTTGCAACAGTATCAAAAATTAATTTGGGATTTCTTATTTTCCTGAATTAAGTTGGAAAAATAGGATGATCTAGCAGCAGTGAGGGCTCTTTGATACTGCACGGTACTGTCTTTCCAAACAAGTCGGAAGACTTCCAGTTTGGTGTGGCGCCATTTCCGTTCCAATTTTCTGGAAGCTTGCTTCAGAGCTCGGGCATTTTCTGTATACCAGGGAGCTAGTTTCTTATGACAAATGTTTTTAGTTTTTAGGGGTGCAACTGCATCTAGGTTATTGCGCAAGGTTAAATTGAGTTCCTCAGTTAGGTGGTTAACTGATTTTTGTCCTCTGACGTCCTTGGGTAGGCCGAGGGAGTCTGGAAGGGCATCAAGGAATCATTGTGTTCTCTGAGAATTTATAGCACGACTTTTGATGCTCCTTAGTTGGGGTCTGAGCAGATTATTTGTTGCGATTGCAAACGTAATAAAATGGTGGTCCGATAGTCCAGGATTATGAGGAAAAACATTGAGATCCAGAACATTTATTCCATGGGACAAAACTAGGTCCAGAGTATGACTGTGACAGTGAGTGGGTCCAGAGACATGATGGCTCCGAAAGCCTTTTGGAGTGGGCCTGTGGACTTTTCCATGTGAATATTAAAATCACCAAAAATTAGAATATTATTTGCTATGACTACAAGGTCCGATAGGAATTCAGGGAACTCAGTGAAGAACGCTGTATATGGCCCAGGAGGCCTGTAAACAGTAGCTATAAAAAGTGATTGAGTAGGCTGCATAGATTTCATGACGAGAAGCTCAAAAGACGAAAATGAATATTATTTTTGTAAATTGAAATTTGCTATCGTAAATGTTAGCAACACCTCCGCCTTTGCGGGATGCACGGGGGATATGGTCACTAGTGTAACCAGGAGGTGAGGTCTCATTTAACACAATAAATTCATCAGGCTTAAGCCATGTTTCAGTGTAGGCCAATCACATCAAGATTATGATCAGTGATTAGTTAATTGACTATAACTGCCTTTGAAGTGAGGGATCTAACATTAAGTAGCCCTATTTTGAGATGTGAGGTATCACGATCTCTTTCAATAATGGCAGGAATGGAGGAGGTCTTTATCCTAGTGAGATTGCTAAGGCGAACACCACCATGTTCAGTTTTGCGCAACCTAGGTCAAGGCACAGACACAGTCTCAATGGTGATAGCTGAGCTGACTACACTTACTGTGCTAGTGGCAGACTCCACTAAGCTGGCAGGCTGGCTAACAGCCTGCGGCCTGGCCTGCAACCTATTTCATTGTGGAGCTAGGGGAGTTAGAGCCCTGTCTATGTTGGTAGATAAGATGAGAGCACCCCTCCAATTAGGATGGAGTCCGTCACTCCTCAGGCCAGGCTTGGTCCTGTTTGTGGGTGAGCCCCAGAAAGAGGGCCAATTATCTCCAAATTCTATTTTTTTGGGAGGGGCAGAAAACTGTTTTCAACCAGCGATTGAGTTGTGAGACTCTGCTGTAGAGCTCATCACTCCCCCTAATTGGGAGGGGGCCAGAGACAATTACTCAATGCCGGCACATTTTTCTAGCTGATTTACACGCTGAAGCTATGTTGCGCTTGGTGAACTCTGACTGTTTCATCCTAACATCGTTGGTGCCGACGTGGATAACAATATCTCTATACTCTCTACACTCGGCAGTTTTAGCTTTAGCCAGCACCATCTTCAGATTAGCCTTAACGTCGGTAGCCCTACCCCCTGGTAAACAGTGTATGATCGCTGGATTATTCGTTTTAAATCTAATACTGCGGGTAATGGAGTCGCCAATGACTAGGGTTTTCAATTTGTCAGAGCTGATGGTGGGAGGCTTCGGTGTCTCAGACCCCATAACGGGAGGAGTAGAGACCAGAGAAGGCTCCACCTCTGACTCCGACTCGATGCTTAATGGAAATAACCGGTTGAAAGTTTCTGTCGGCTGAATGAGTGACACCGGTTGAGCATTCCAACAGCATTTTCCTCCAGAAGCCATGAGAAAGTTGTCCGGCTGCAGGGACCGTGCGAGGGGGATTTATACTAACGTTACTATCCGTACTTACTGGTGGCACAGATGCTGTTTCATCCTGTCGTGTCTTTGGCTATGCCGGATTAAGTGATATGACATGCTATTCTATAAAATAATTTATCCGTAATTAATATTACCTGATTGAGCTAATCATGTAAATGTAATTAACTAGAGAGTCGGGCACCACAAAATAATATTTGTAGAGCTGTTATCTTCCGAATAAACTCTTAAAGACCTAGTAATATTTTACATCAATAGCAGTCAATATTTATCGTCATCTTAATTCGGTCTCATCTGAAAGTTGTAAATTCTTAGTTATCTGCACGAACCCTGCCAAACAAGTTGAATCAGCAATACAAAATTGGGTTTAATTATTTATTTACTAAATACCTAACTAATCACACAGAATTACACATACACATAATTAAATCATAACTTGATTACAAATGACATCATAAAGGAAAACGTCCCTGGCGGGCAGAACAGATATGACAGCTTGTTACACAAAAGAAAAGGAACAAAGGGCGAAGCTGTGCTATCGTAAATACAGTATCTTATGCATTCTAAATGACCGGCCATTTGGAAAAGGAAAATGCAATAAATATTTACAATGAGCTGCTTTTCGGTAGTTTGATGGTAGATGCAAGGCCTTGTTGCCCAACTGAGTCCTTCGTCCTTTGAAGAATGTCTCTGCTGGTAAATTGCCCATGTTGTAGTAACATCGTTTTGTGGTAGACGGGATACTCTGTCTGTTCCTTCCTAACTCTCGTTTGCAGCGGCTGTTGCTAACTCAATGGCTAGGAAGTATCACTTCTGTAGTGAATAAGAGTTCAAAGTTCATATTCATACCATTCGCAACCAAAGTTCACGCTGATGCTGGCTTCGTTCTATGGTTCTATAGAACCATTCTGACAACGGACCGTTGTCCTCACGTCCTCGGAACAGGAGGCTATATTGTCGTCAAGGTCTTTTATAGGAAGGGAGAGGAGGGCGTGTTTGAAAGGTTTTATAGCCCATGTCCCTTCACAGGAGTGGGCCACTGATTGAGCAGAGCCCTATCTTATGAAAACCCATATCTCACATTTTAGAAGCTAAAATCACATTTCATCCCATCACGAACAATTTCCTATTCAAACATTTAAATTCAACAACTCTGATGTGTAGACTTTCCACTGTAGAGTTTATGTCATCTTATCATTGATGAGAATGTCTCAGATGACAACCAAACTGACATCATATTCATTAAGTACCACCGCATATGTTCAATTGGTCGGATTACCAGAATATAGTTCATTTGCCCCCACCTTCTGATGTTCCCAGAATCTCTATGTTAACCAAGGGTTTAGTAGGGAAATTTAGTAGGGAAATCAGTAGGGAAAAGTGGGGGAAGAGGTATTTATGACTGTCATTAACCTACCCCCAGGCCAACGTCATGACAATCCTTTCCTACACTGAAAATACCCTTGCCTAACGATTGCGTATGAAGCTGTGTTTGCAGCACAGCTATCCTCGCCATTAGGCGATCGTTCTCCTCTATATTATGAGTACAGCGACTGCAATTAGAAGGCATCGTGTTAATGTTACTACTTAGCTTTGGCTGTTGGAGGTCCTGACGAACCATGTCCAGATAAAGCGTTCGAAGTGAAAAAGTTGAATGAAAAAAAAGTTGAGTGAGGGGAAAAACTAAAAATATAAACGATAATTAAAAAGTAAAAACCGTAAAGCTGTCAGGTAGCAAAGTAAGGTTGGCAATAAAACGCACAGCAACACGTAAACAAGTCTGCAAGTTGTGACCGGAAATGACGAAAAAAGTTCTGATTGGGTATTCTACCTCAGGCAAGCAATACCTCAAGACTTATTTAATATTAGACATTGCGCACTAGCAGTTGTTGACAAATAGACACAAACCCCCGCCCCTTGTCTTACCAGACATAGCTGCTCTGTCCTGCCATTGCCAGCCAGCTCTATATTATCAGTGTCGTCGTTTAACCACATCTCGGTGAAACACAAGATATTACAGTTTTTAATGTCCCTTTGGTAGGTTAGTCTTAATCGTAGATTGTCCAGTTTGTTTTTCAATGATTGCACATTGGCCAATAATACGGAGGGTAGTGATGGTTTACGTACTCGTAGGCAAATTCTTAGAAGGCATCCAAAAGATGTTGGAGGCCGGATTATTGTAGGGAAATGAACATTCAATCGTCTGGTAACAGTTCTGGTGGACATTCCTGCAGTCAGCATGCCAATTGCATGGCTCCCTCAAAACTTGAGACATCTGTGGCATTGTGTTGTGTGACAAAACTGCACATTTTAGAGTGGCTTTTTATCATCCCCAGCACAAGGTGCACCTGTGTAATGATAATGCTGTTTAATCAGTTTCTTGATATGCCACAACTGTCAGGTGGGATGTATTATCTTGGCATAAGAGAAATTCTCACTAACGGGGATGTAAACTAGTAATGCAAATGGGTTTCTGAGATTTTATTACTACACAGATTATACACGTAATGTTAGCTAGCAAGCCAGCCATCTAACGTCAGCTAGCTAACAGTTTGTTTTAACTTTTTTTTATACATGTCGCTAGCTAGCAAAACAGTGAACCATAATCCCAATCCCATGGAGTATTAGCAATACAAACCGATTGTCATAGCTAGAGAAAGTTAACCAAATAAGTTCAATGTTAGCTAGTTAGCTGGCTAACATTAGGCTAAACTAGTGCAAATGGCTTTCTGAGATAATATTACTATAAATATCATACATGTAATGTTAGCTAGTGAGCCAGCCACCTAACGCCAGCTTTAACTTGCAATGAAAACAACTTTCTGACAAAATTAGAAACGTATAATATCTGAAACTGTAGCAAGACTTTTAGCCGTATACATGGATAAACGCTTCACAGCAAACTGCTTCACGGCAGACTGCAACTTTGTGTCAAATCGCTCTGGTTCACATCGTCTGATTCATTTTCATAGTCAGAGAGAGTCAGGATGGTACAGTTTGATCGTCCTCCTGAATGCAGTTCATCACAACCTTTTCCCACAGACCTTTTTTAATAGTGTCTGATAAATTCAGGACAGCAATGTTATTAAGAGCAGTAGCAACACATTTGCAGTTCTCCATGGCTGACATTAAATATATATTTTTAACTGCAATAGAAAGGATTATCTACACATAACGAGTTAAAATAGACAGAAGATGCTACACGGCAGACCAATCCGAAAGTCATCTCTCGGCATGTCCAGCCCATTCATTATCTCAGCCTATCATGGCTAGCAGGAAGGTTCCTGTCTTTTTCTGTGGCTAAACTAACTAGGCTTGTAATTTAACAACTTTATTCGTATTTACAGATGGCATACAAGTTTGTTATTAACGTAAATGACAGTTCAAATGTTCAAGAAGGAATTTCTGCCAAAACATTGATATATTGATATAACATAAAAATAAAGTTCAAACGCCTCTCCCGTGAAGTCGTGACATGCGATATACGCCTAGTTTCCTGAAACTAGTCACAAATGTGTACGCAAAATTTGTGATAAATACAAGAAGCAATTGTTTTGCGCATACAATATAGCCAACAATGGCTTGAATACCAAAGGGGAAACTAAGGTATAGCATGAACGTTGGAGCAATGCAGAGGATGATATCAAAGGAACTGTAAGGGTTTTCACACTAATGTGTTGCTGGCAGAATGGATGCCTGCCTGGTATGAACACTGGAATCTTAATTGGGTTGTCATTGATTGTGTCTAACACCCCATCCCAGTATTTAGTTTGATCCGAAAGCAATGGAATAATGTTAGAATCAAAGGCTCCCACAGTTGCAGATATCACAGAGCACTAAGCACCTCCCTACATTTCCTCCCTGCGTCTCCTCCTTCCTGAGCCTCCTCATAAGACAGACTGTCAGAGACCATACGTCTCCTCCTCCCTGTGCCTCCTCTCTGTGTCTTCTCTCTGAGCCTCCTTCTGAGACACTCTCAGAGACCATACGTCTCCTCCTTCCTGAGCCTCCTCCTTAGACAGACCCTTAGACACCATGTCTCCTGCTCCCTGAGCCTCCTCCCTGAGCCTCCTCCCTGTGTCTCCTCCTCCCTGAGCCTCCTCTGAGACAGATTCTCATTTTACATGACTGTCTAATTGTTGTCATGATTAATTTCCCTTTGTAGTAGAGGGAGTGGAGACACTGTCATTAATGATGCAAGTAAGTGGAAGTAACAAGTAACAGTGAAGGTGTTGAAAGAAGGTTTTAAAAGTGCCATCTAGAACCCAAAGGGGTTCTTCGGCTGTCCCCATAAGAGAACCCTTTGGAGGGGCTGGTTAGTAGCCTAGCGGTTAAGAGGTTGGGCTAGTAACTGAAAGGTTGCTGGTTCGAATCCCTGAGCTGAGGAGGTGAAATCTGTTGGTGTGCCCTTAAGCAAGGTAATTAACCCTAATTGCTCTGGATAAGAGCTTCTGGTTCCAGGTAGAACCCTGTTTCCACAGAGGGTTCTACCGTACATGGAACCCAAAAGGGTTCTACCTGGAACCAAAAAGGGTTCTCCAATGGGGACAGCCTGAGAACCATTTCTAAGTGTACCTAGCTGAAGTAACAGTGATGATGGGAAAAGGCGGTTTTAATGATAACTAGCTGAAGCATCAATACAATAAGAGGAAATTGTAGCCTGGTTCTTGCAGATCTGTTTGTGCTCGTATCTATTCCATTGCTGTCATTGTCAAGCAAAACATGTTTAGTAAAAAGCTGAGCTGACACCACCCCAAAATGTTTTCAGATGTCCTAACTAACAACTTAAAGAAAACAACCTTCTTTTTAGTTTTTTTTTGTCCACTGTTGATACAGTCCCAAAATGTTTTGCATGTCAGCAGTCAAGTTATCAAGATATAGGATTTTCAAGAAGCAAAGTGTCATTTACCAAGTGACAAAGAACATAAAAAATAAATAGATTTAAATAGATTTTTCCTTGAATGAGTGTGATCCCCTCAGCAGCAGGACTCTCACAAGTGGGAGAACTTGCACAATTGGTGGCTGACTAAATACTTTTTTGCCCCACTGTAAATAAAGGTAAAAAATAAAATAATAATAATATTAATAATAAATAACTGACACACAGACAGACTTAAAGGTAGACTCAGTGACATGACGTTGCCATGAGCAGCACCGCAGATATTGAGATGAGCGAGATGTAAGAATTCGCTCTCACACAGTATCTGCACATGCGGAGGGATTCCCTTCACACTGTTAGTGTGGTAGGCATGGGACCAAAATAGCGGAGAATTTGAGCCTCATGCTTCAACGATCTTAGTTGTTGTGGAAATTTACCCACTATGCTGTTTACTTTCTGCATCTACATAATATTGCTGAGGTTAGGATTGAAGCTAGGGTTAGCTTTGCGGTTTAGAGTAAGGGTTGATGCTATTGTTAGGGTTGAGGGTTAGCGATGAGGGTTAAGGTTGAACCGGGAATTGGACATGAGGTTAGGGTTAGTGTTAGCATTAGGGTGAGCGTTAGCATAGGGCCAACTAGGGCTATTTTTATGATCAACAAGTTCTGGAGTGACCTGGCTGTTTATGGTGCAATACAGTACAGTACACATTATAGGTGCAATACCATTCACCCAGAGCTCCAGACCGTGGGCGTACAGTTTAATGGCTTCCTAACAGAGTATCTTTGGAATAAGAATGAAATGGCTGCTAGCAACTAGCAGGCCCGTCCCAGTTAACCAAACCTGCTACTATGGCACTGTGCTTTTGGCCAAATTAATAAGGCAAGGTGACTTTATTTTTTTACATCAAAATGATGATATATTGGCCCATGCAGTGCCACCTAATTTTCTGTGTCCTGGAGGCTTTGAACAATGATACAAAATGGTAAAGCAGTTAGCTTATGTAAATCCCTAATCTTAATGTTAGCCGCCTCAATACGTCTTGAGAAAATACACACACACACACACACTAGCAGCCAGTACACTGATTGATTAAAAATAATTTATTCCCTGCTATTTAGCTGAATAATGAGAGAGAGAGTGATTCCAATGATTACAGCGCTTTTGGAGATTGTGCTCATTTAACACGGTCAGAGATAGCAGATGCTATTTATTAGAGGTGTGCCTAGTAGTCAGACAAAACAAATATCATAACAGATATGGTCAATTTTCTAGATACGATTATGATTCAAGTATTTTTTGTAATTATCCGTGATCAGAGAAAATTATATTTTCAGGTGCCAGCAAGCATCTTTCTCATGTCAGTCAGTCAAGTGAGGTACTACGTGCTCTAAATAACTCAACTGGCTAGTTTGCCTGTCTGTAAAGAGAAGGGTGGGCTGTACGTTGATCCTGCTGCTCTGATTGGATATAGTGAAGCTGTATATCTCTATTCACTTCCTTCATAATTTCACCCAGTCACTTTCACTTCTCTGTTAAGGTCTTATCATTCAGACTGCTGCAGCCTCCTGTTAGCCTGCTACTATGATAAATCACATGGCAAGGATGTTTGCTGTCAAGCTATCAATGTACATAATATCAAACAAGCGGGGCGATGGTAGGGAAAAAATATGAAACGCAGACTCTGACTGATAACAAATTTGTCTGCCCACTGCAAGTTGAGGACACACAGACACAGGTCACACACACACAGACACAGGTCAGATGAATACACAGACACAGGTCAGACACACAGACACAGGGCAGAAACACACGGACACAGGTCAGATAAACACACCCCTCCATGGCTCCTAATCTGCAGTTTGTTGTGTCTATAAACATCTACTTAGGCATATTAAAACTTCTCAGTTTTTTCCCTTCACGAATGTCATCTGATCCGACAATCAACTGTCAATTTAGGGATACGATTACAAATATGAGTATGGCCATGTCGGCACACTCCTACTATTCATTCAAACATGAATTCATGAATTCATTCTCTGTCTGTGTATGTATGTATGTATGTATGTATGTATGTATGTATGTATGTATGTATGTATGTATGTATGTATGTATGTATGTATGTATGTGTGTGTGTGTGTGTGTGTGTGTGTGTGTGTGTGTGTGTGTGTGTGTGTGTGTTGGAATGCTTCAGGTTGGTTATCATCTTGTTTGATCAGTTTGTTATTTAAGTCTCTCTGGTCTGACTGTGAATGGTTCATCGCGACTGTTTGATCATGTCAGTGTACACGTTTCTGGGTATCTAGATGGCTTGATTTATTGTTAAAGTGTAAAACAGATAAGGTGTTGTGTTTCATCCCATGTAGCATCACATTGGTATAATCATTTGGGTAAATAGAAATATGAAATATTCAAAATCCTTAATTCCAAAGTGAAATGGGATGATTTTCTTGATCTGAGGACTTCAGAGCTCATATGAATGGAATATTATATTGCCTTAAATGTCTGTTTAATTTACAGAGATAACATAATGTTTGCTCATTCATGATTGTATCATTGCTCATTCCACCACACACACACTAATGCAGGCATGGACGCACACACACGCACATCCTCGTGGGGACCAAACATGTATTTCCATTTAAAATCCTATTTTCCCTAACACCTAACCCAACCCTAACCCTAACCGTAGCCCGTAAACCAAACCCTAAACCTAACTCATAAGCCTAAGCCTAAATCTAACCCCTAAACTTAAAATAATCTTTGTCTTTAATTGGGACTTGGGAGTTTTCCTTGTTTTACTATCCTTGTGGGGAATTTTGAGGATTTTAGGTCAAGAATAGAAGTACCCCCACACACACACACACACACACACACACACACACACACACACACACACACACACTCTCTCTCTCTCTCTCTCTCTTTCACCAACAAGATATCACAGTCTGACTTCATTCCCAAATGTCCTTGGACAAACATATATTTTTTTACAAATAAACTAATCTCTCGTGTTCCGACGTTCTGTGACAGTCATGTTAAATTTTGGCACACAGAAACTACTCTACAGTTAAGTTTTAATTCTGAATGAATCATTCAGATAATTATTAAGGTTTGGGTTAGGGTTCAAATAGAAAAACAATTGCATGGTTGAGTTTAGCCATTCATTCCGACTGGGCTTGCTAAATCATTGTGGACAGATAGTGAAGTGGTCTAAGCCGCTAGTTCCTGCACCGTAGACGCGTTCAAGGCCAGTGTGTGGCTGGTTTTGACAGCGTCTCCCAAAACGTTGAATTTCGCCTTCAATCTAGTGTGATCTCTCCCTCCACATTCTCCTCACACGCTCCAGAGGGTGCCATAATTGAATAAAAAATGTCTATATCGATCTATAAAGTTGCCAATGATGGTTTGCTGACACAAAGTGTCAGGAGAGTATTCACCTGGGCTTCACCCTGGGAGCGGGTGTCACATTACTGTAAAGTGTTCTCCAATTTCAGTACTGTGGGATCCTCTTACTGCTTAGAGGGAATGGGTGAGAATCAGTGAACTGGTGAAGCTTGAACGATCAAACCCTGATGATGCAGCTGACTGGCCTCTGTCCAGAGTCAGACCCATGCAACACACACACACACACACACACCTGACTAACTCAACACTGCCTTTCTGTCCAGGCATCTAGCCCATCTCTGTCAAGGCATCTAGCCCATTTCTGTCAAGGCATCTAGCCCATCTCTGTCAAGACATCTAGCCCATCTCTGTCAAGACATCTAGCCCATCTCTGTCAAGGCATCTAGCCCATCTCTGTCAAGGCATCTAGCCCATCTCTGTCAAGGCATCTAGCCCATCTCTGTAAGGCATCTAGCCCATCACTGTCCAGGCTTCTAGCTCATCACTGTCCAGGCATCTAGGCCATCTCTGCAGTGCAGTGAACCAATAAGTGAAAGTCAGCTCAGCAGCCAAGTAACCTGTGATTACAAGTCAGTATTCGACATCCATCCATGTCTGAGGACGTTGGGAGATGATGTGGAAACTGGCCACTAGGGGCAACAGTGAGCGCTGTTAACATCAATTAGGTACCTTACTAGGGTTTTGCATACAGGGATGGTGGATGGGTATAAGCATCTGCCTCTGATTCCAAAGATTGCAAGTTTGAGTCCAGCGATAGATAGTTGTTTTTGATATTTTTGTTTTCAGCCTATCCCAAACCTTAACTTTTACCTTCACCATTTGGAGTTAAGGCCCAACCTTAACATTTCGTAGTTAATGCCTAAACTTAACCCTAACCTTAAACATTCAGAGGTAATGCCTAAACTTAACCCTAACCTTAAACATTCAGAGTTAATGCCTAAACTTAACCCTAACCTTAAACATTCAGAGTTTATGCCTAAACTTAACCCTAACCTTAAACATTCAGAGTTAATTCCTAAACTTAACCCTAACCATAAACATTCAGAGTTAATGCCTAAACTTAACCCTAACCTTAAACATTCAGAGTTAATGCCTAAACTTAACCCTAACCATAAACATTCAGAGTTAATGCCTAAACTTAACCCTAACCATAAACATTCAGAGTTAATGCCTAAACTTAACCTTAAACACTTTGAAATCTGATGTTTGGAACAAACTGAAAATATGATGTTTTGATAAACATGGATGAATGTCTAACTATGAAGTGAGACTGTGAGAGCTAGATGACCTGGACCAAAGTTTTAAAACAAAGTTTTTTTCTCACCTCCACAAACAACAACAACAATGTAAAAAAACAAGTGTTTACTTTGTCCTCTGTCAAAAGACCAGAGACTGGGTATAGAGGATACGGAACAATAATTGTGCATCTCAACTTTCATTTGTCAAAGTATGTAGACATTAATTGACTCGTTTTCCATAATTTAGATATCCCTGAGTTCCAATAACAGTCACACGACACGGAAATGAACTACAGAGTATATCACAGACTTCCCAAAATGGTGGCTGTGAGCCCCAAAAAAGTGCCCCCAATGTATCAGACAGTAGTTTATTTGGCGTTGTTCTTAGCAGCATTGGCTTTACTTGGCTATTTGTGTAGATCATCATGTGTTCTTGAGTGAGTCATTTTTGCTTTTTGACGGCTTTGCTTTTGTTTGTAATGCAAGGTTAAAGTTGAATGAATAGAATAATTAATTGTTGTCCTTGGCCGCACCAGATGAGTGAATCACAGGATCCATCAATAATTCCCACTCCACACCTTCTGTTAATGTTGGAAAGCAATTAATTAGAACCAACTCAATATTACCTACTGTAATGTTCTGTACACTCAGTGTATATATCCATGTGCTTCGCTTGGCTAATGGGAAATTGTAATTATAAAATGCAAAGAGAGAGGGAGTGAGAAAGAAAAAGAAGCTTCCTTTTAGCCAGTGTCTTTTTTTCTATTCTTACCGACTTGACAGACAGACGGCGGGGCTGGAAGGTGTACTTGTTAAGAAGGACATAGATGGCCAGTCAGTCCACACAGTAGCCAGCCGTACAGATAAGGGGGAATTGGAAGGGATTCAGAAAGCCTGGGAAATAAGAAATGATATCAGCTTGAATGTTCTGTCGCGTGATAAGAGGTTCATCGTTCGGGCATTTTAAGGCTTTTTTTCCAAAGGTGATGGACAGGTGTGTCTCTTTACCTGAGGGGACTTTGTTTCTTCGGGGACAGTCCATCCCCAGCTCCTAATCGCCAGGCCAGAGGGAATGAAATGGCTTTTTATGGTATGGGAAAGCAGGAACAGGCTATTCTATAGCTATATCGTTCCTGGCGTGGACGTCTGTGATGGGTAATGTTTTGTAAGATTACAGATTTGGTCTGTCTGATTGCATTGCACCGTAAACAAGGGAAATGAAGAGTGGGAGAAAAAATTATAATTCAAAAACAAAGAGGATAAAGAAGGTATTGACTGAAATCGCACACACAAACACACATGCACACACGCACATGCAGACACGCACTTCCTCACAGACACTCACACACATTCACACAAACACACACAAACACACACACGGTTACGTCATTAAAGGCCTCACAGCACGTCTGCACATTAAAAACAAAGACCAGATAAATGATGGGGATAGAAAGCTGAATCCTTGGCGAGGAGATGGTAGCTGGATCAGAGAGCCTGTCAGTGAGCGAGCTACAGTACATGGACCAACTGCCTCCTGAAATCCTAGAAGCCTCAGGAGAACAAAGGAACTAGAAAGGAAATAAGCTCATAATTTCACCTTGAATGCATTTTATCAGGCTTCTTATCACGGGTCCTTCTCTCCCTCATCTCACCTTCTCTCTCGCTCTCTTCCTCTCTCTATTGCTTTCTCTCTCCATTCCTCTCTCCCTGTCTATCTCTCTCCCCCTTTCTTTCCCTCTCCCTCTCTGTGAGCAGCGCTGGCTGTTTGTCACTGAGGGGACAATGTGGGCTGTCACAGCGTGAGTGGTGCCCACTGGAGCCTGACTGTCTGATTGTCAATGCCTGTGGAAAAACAAAGCCCTTACACTGGAAAAACACTGGCCTGTCAGACATGCACTGTATGAAGCATCTACACAGCATTCCACAAGGACACTGGCGTAGTGGAAACCCCCACAGCCCCTGCAAGGCTCTGGGGGCCCATGCACCCGTAATCTACAATAACCCACCTTTTTCATGTCCACACATAGTAAGTGAAGTGTTTGTGTTGTCCAATCTACATGGTAGTAGGTGACTCAGACAGACGATGTACAGTATATAGTTGTCAAGCATCTAGTTAGCCCATTTCGTTCAGCCCGCCTCGGCCTACAAATTGGCTATCAAATTCCCAAAAGTTACGTGAATCAGGTCGGACTCGGATGGAATGAATGCATTGTTCAAGATGGATAAACAAAAGACAAGACCAAGTGGTACAAAAAAACACATCAAGAAAAGCTGTATCTGATCAAGCTCGTGCCAAATTACCGAAGATAACCACATGAGCAAAGCTACAACCTTGGCAGGTGGAAGCTAGTAGGCCTTATGCAGCAGGTAGCGCTAGCAGCCTCCTAGTCCCGACAGAGACATCACTGCCCCAGCCCAGCCATGACAGTTGCCTTGCTCCTCCTCTTCTTCCACCCCTCGAGAATTGTGACAGTTCCTCTAGTGAGTGTGCTGACCCTCCTTCTCTTCTCCTCCTCCTCTCCCAGAAAATCAAGCTGATGACTTCCAGAGACCCAGCGGCACTCATGAGAATGACCCCGCCTTCTGTGAACACTGGTAAGCTTACGAGTGACAAGACGGATAGCCCCAACAGCATGGAGTCCGAGTTCAAACGTTTAATATAAATACCAGCTAAATACTGTATACAGTGAGGGAAAAAAGTATTTGATCCCCTGCTGATTTTGATGTTGGTCCACTGACAAAGAAATGATCCGTCTATCATTTTAATGGTAGGTTTATTTGAACAGTGAGAGACAGAATAACAACAAAAAAATCCTGAAAAACGCATGTCAAAAATGGTATAAATTGATTTGCATTTTAATGAGGGAAATAAGTATTTGACCCCTCTGCAAAACATGACTTAGTACTTGGTGGCAAAACCCTTGTTGGCAATCACAGAGGTCAGACGTTTCTTGTAGTTGGCCACCAGGTTTGCACACATCTCAGGAGGTATTTTGTCCAACTCCTCTTTGCAGATCTTCTCCAAGTCATTAAGGTTTCGAGGCTAACGTTTGGCAACTCGAACCTTCAACTCCCTCCACAGATTTTCTATGGGATTAAGGTCTGGAGACTGGCTAGGCCACTCCAGGACCTTAATGTGCTTCTTCTTGAGCCACTCCTTTGTTGCCTTGGCCGTGTGTTTTGGGTCATTGTCATGCTGGAATACCCATCCATGACCCATTTTCAAAGCCCTGGCTGAGGGAAGGAGGTTCTCACCCAAGAATTGATGGTACATGGCCCCGTCCATCGTCCCTTTGAAGCTGTGAAGTTGTCCTGTCCCCTTAGCAGAAAAACACCCCCAAAGCATAATGTTTCCACCTCCATGTTTGACGGTGGGGATGGTAGTCATGGGGTCATAGGCAGCATTCCTCCTCTTCCAAACACGGCGAGTTGAGTTGATGCCAAAGAGCTCCATTTTGGTTTCATCTGACCACAACACTTTCACCCAGTTGTCCTATGAATCATTCAGATGTTCATTGGCAAACTTCAGACGGGCATGTATATGTGCTTTCTTGAGCAGGGGGACCTTGCGGGCGCTGCAGGATTTCAGTCCTTCACAGCGTAGTGTGTTACCAATTGTTTTCTTGGTGACTATGGTCCCAGCTGCCTTGAGATCATTGACAAGATCCTCCCTGGGCTGATTCCTCACCGTTCTCATGATCATTGCAACTCCAAGAGGTGAGATCTTGCATGGAGCCCCAGGACGAGGGAGATTGACAGTTCTTTTGTGTTTCTTCCATTTGCAAATAATCGCACCAACTGTTGTCACCTTCTCACCAAGCTGCTTGGCCATGGTCTTGTAGCCCATTCCAGCCTTGTGTAGGTCTGCAATCTTGTCCCTGACATCCTTGGAGAGCTCTTTGGTAATGGTCATGGTGGAGAGTTTGGAATCTGATTGATTGCTTCTGTGGACAGGTGTCTTTTATACAGGTAACAACTGAGATTAGGAGCACTCCCTTTAAGAGTGTGCTCCTAATCTCAGTTTGTTACCTGTATAAAAGACACCTGGGAGCCAGAAATCTTTCTGATTGAGAGGGGGTCAAATACTTATTTCCCTCATTAAAATGCAAATCAATTTATAACATTTTTGACATGCGTTTTTCTGGATTTTTGTTGTTGTTATTCTGTCTCTCACTGTTCAAATAAACCTACCATTAAAATTATAGACTGATCATTTCTTTGTCAGTGGGCAGACGTACAAAATCAGCAGGGGATCAAATACTTTTTTCCCTCACTAAATACAGTGCCTTGCGAAAGTATTCGGCCCCCTTGAACTTTGCGACCTTTTGCCACATTTCAGGCTTCAAACATAAAGATAAAAAACTGTATTTTTTTGTGAAGAATCAACAACAAGTGGGACACAATCATGAAGTGGAACGACATTTATTGGATATTTCAAACTTTTTTAACAAATCAAAAACTGAAAAAATTGGGCGTGCAAAATTATTCAGCCCCTTTACTTTCAGTGCAGCAAACTCTCTCCAGAAGTTCAGTGAGGATCTCTGAATGATCCAATGTTGACCTAAATGACTAATGATGATAACTACAATCCACCTGTGTGTAATCAAGTCTCCGTATAAATGCACCTGCACTGTGATAGTCTCAGAGGTCCGTTAAAAGCGCAGAGAGCATCATGAAGAACAAGGAACACACCAGGCAGGTCCGAGATACTGTTGTGAAGAAGTTTAAAGCCGGGAGCACTGTGCAAGCGATAATATTGAAATGGAAGGAGTATCAGACCACTGCAAATCTACCAAGACCTGGCCGTCCCTCTAAACTTTCAGCTCATACGAGGAGAAGACTGATCAGAGATGCAGCCAAGAGGCCCATGATCACTCTGGATGAACTGCAGAGATCTACAGCTGAGGTGGGAGACTCTGTCCATAGGACAACAATCAGTCGTATATTGCACAAATCTGGCCTTTATGGAAGAGTGGCAAGAAGAAAGCCATTTCTTAAAGATATCCATAAAAAGTGTCGTTTAAAGTTTGCCACAAGCCACCTGGGAGACACACCAAACATGTGGAAGAAGGTGCTCTGGTCAGATGAAACCAAAATTGAACTTTTTGGCAACAATGCAAAATGTTATGTTTGGCGTAAAAGCAACACAGCTCATCACCCTGAACACAACATCCCCACTGTCAAACATGGTGGTGGCAGCATCATGGTTTGGGCCTGCTTTTCTTCAGCAGGGACAGGGAAGATGGTTAAAATTGATGGGAAGATGGATGGAGCCAAATACAGGACCATTCTGGAAGAAAACCTGATGGAGTCTGCAAAAGACCTGAGACTGGGACGGATACTTGTCTTCCAACAAGACAATGATCCAAAACATAAAGCAAAATCTACAATGGAATGGTTCAAAAATAAACATATCCAGGTGTTAGAATGGCCAAGTCAAAGTCCAGACCTGAATCCAATCGAGAATCTGTGGAAAGAACTGAAAACTGCTGTTCTCAAATGCTCTCCATCCAACCTCACTGAGCTTGAGCTGTTTTGCAAGGAGGAATGGGAAAAAATGTCAGTCTCTCGATGTGCAAAACTGATGGAGACATACCCCAAGCGACTTACAGCTGTAATCGCAGCAAAAGGTGGCGCTACAAAGTATTAACTAAATGGGCCTGAATAATTTTGCACGCCCAATTTTTCTGTTTTTGATTTGTCGTTCCACTTCATGATTGTGTCCCACTTGTTGTTGATTCTTCACAAAAAAATACAGTTTTATATCTTTATGTTTGAAGCCTGAAATGTGGCAAAAGGTCGTAAAGTTCAAGGGGGCCGAATACTTTCGCAAGGCACTGTATATATATATATATATATATATATATATATTTCAGACTACAAAATAAAACGGGCTATCTTCTGTATACAAGTTAAATTGTTGTGACAAGGTACGGGTGGTATACAGAAGATAGCCCATTTTATTTTACAGTCTGAAATGTTTGAATTTCCCACTTTAATAACTGAACAAGTAAATACATTATTGCTGTAAGACAACATTTTAAATAGCAGCATTGCAACAGTTTAGGCCTATGGCTTCGTGAAACATAAATGTTAGACTTAACATGAGAAAATTACTATAAAAGCAAAGCTATAGGCTACTACAAGCATTAGCACTACATAATATGATATGCAGCCTCGTAGACATGGCAATTTCAGAACCATGGACAGCAATCGGTTGTCTATACTTGGCTGACGCATTAGATTCTTTAGGGAGGGGAGGGAGGTGGACCAAACACAGGAGTGTAGAAAGGATAGTAGTATGGTAATTTATGGACACTAAAGGAGTCAGAGGGGAGTGCTGATGATTTGACCAATCAATGTGCCTTATGGAACATGAGTTGAGACAGACTGGATAAAGTTCGACCTATCATATTCATGCCAGAGGATAGGAGTGTAGAGAGAATACTAATATATTTGATAGGTCAAATTTTAAAATAATAGCAGTGAGCAGCCAGATCGAGGAAATTCAACTAGTCAAGGCACTAAATTAAGCAGCAGAAAAGAGAAGAAAGTATCATCAATATAAGTGTGGTTCAACATAGTGAGTCACGAAGGCTTACAGCCCAAAACAAATGCATCTATATTCTTTCTGTATATTTATGTGAGACATTTTTTAAACACACATTTGTGTTTTGTGTGTGTTTTTGTGTGGGTGCGTGTGTGTGTATGGATGTTGTTAAGTATTCTTGTGGGGACCAACAGGAATAGTCTTGGGACATTTTGTTAGTCCCCACAATGTCAAATGCTATTTCTAGGGGGTTTAGGGTTGAGGTTAGAATTAGTGTTAGGGTTAAAATTACGTTAAGGGTTAGGGTGAGGAACTAGGGTTAGGAGCTAGGGTTAGGTTTTGTCACGTTCTGACCATAGTTCTTTTGTTATGTCTTTGTTTTAGTATGGTCAGGACGTGAGTTGGGTGGGTTGTCTATGTTCCTTTTTCTATGTTGTGTTTTGCGTTTGTTCTGGTATTTTTTTTTTTTTTTTTTTTTTTTTAACCTTTATTTAACCAGGCAAGTCAGTTAAGAACAAATTCTTATTTTCAATGACGGCCTAGGAACAGTGGGTTAACTGCCTGTTCAAGGGCAGAACGACAGATTTTGTACCTTGTCAGCTCGGGGATTTGAACTTGCAACCTTTCGGTTACTAGTCCAATGCTCTAACCACTAGGCTACACTGCCGCCCCGTATGGTTCTCAATCAGAGGCAGGTGTCTTTAGTTGTCTCTGATTGAGAATCATACTTAGGTAGCCTTTTCCCACTTGTGTTTCGTGGGTGATTATTTTCCGTTTCAGTGTTTGCACCATTCGGGACTGTTTCGGTTCTCATTTTGATTCTCTTGTTCTTTTGTATTTTGTATTCAGTCTCATTAAATTATATTATGGATACATACCACGCTGCATTTTGGTCCTCCGATCAGGTTTAGGGTTAGGGTAAGGTTAGGTTTTTTGGGTTAAGGTTAGGGTAAGAGTATGGGTTAGGTTAGCTGTACAAGACTCGTGTGTGTGCGTGTGTGTGGTAAAAGCAGACGTAAGGCTAATGAGCAGACAAATAGCTTAAGGGTATTGTATGGAGCACAAACCCAAGGCAACCAAAACTACTCTTTTACTACGATTTATGGATTAACACACGCTTAAGATAAACAAGTCGATACGTCACCAGCTACCTCTTTCTGCTGCGAAAATACATCTTGGAATTAATTAGGCATTCCACTCCTAATAAACCCACAAGAATAATCTCTTACTCAATACAAATGGGACGCTTTTACCTTGTAATTTTGCCACACATCAGATGGAAAGCCAAAACCAGAGAGAAAATGATGGAACACCGCAGACGAGGAAATAGACAAAAGTAGGAGGCAAACAGACATTGACAGGAGGCATGTAAACATAAACAGAACAGAACGGGATGAGCCTCAGGGCTAGCACAGAGAAGAGAGACAGAAACAAGGATCCAGCCATTCTTCCTCTACTCCTAAAGAAAGCCAGAAGCGGTTCTGGGATGCATCCCCCTATGGCACCCTATTCCCTATGGGCCCTGGTCAAAAGTAGTGCACTGTATAGAGAAGAGTGTACCATTTAGGATGCATACAAGATGTCTCCAGATTAATGTTTCCCATGGGGGTCTCAGTTTGAGCTTAGTTATAGCTGCATCTTTCTCAAAGTTCATTATGAAGATTACCCTGTGTTAGAGTAGTGTCTCCCTCTTGGAATTGAATTCCTTCCCCGTCACACTTAATCTTGAGCGAATCGATCAGACGTTTTCTAAAGAGCGATGGTATCAGTGCAATCAAGCTATCGCTAAATCTTTGGTTGCTCACTCAGTCATATGCCATGCTGCAGTGTCATATCCACTCTATAGCTCTTCTCCCTTCACCAACCACATGATATTGGATTAGGATTTTAGGATTAAAAGTTTCATTGAGGATTCAGGAGTATTCATTAGCCAGGTAATCAACGAGCATCAATGCTGTCCCATAGTACAGTGCAAATGAAGACACTATGCAGGGGCGGAATGAGACCAGAAATCAGCCCTGACAATCCACTCTTAGCCAGATAATAATAATTTTGTGCAAAAAACCCAAGTTAGACAGGCCCACTAGGCAACAAAACAACTGAACAAAAATATACATGCAACATGTGAAGTGTTGGTCCCCTTGTTTCATGAGCTGAAATAAAATAGCCCAGAAATGTTCAATACACATAAAAAGCTTATTTAAAAAAAATGGCTCTGTTAGTGAATATTTCCATCCACTTGACAGGCGTGGCATATCAAGCAGCTAATTAAACAGTATGATCATTACGCAGGTGCACCTGTTGCTGGGGACAATATTTCTCACACAACACAATGCCACAGATGTCTAAAGTTTTGAGGGAGCGTGCAATTGGCATGATGACTGCAGGAATGTCCACCAGAGCTGTTTCCAGAGAATTGAATGTTAATTTCCCTACCATAAGCCGCCTCCAATGTTGTTTTAAAGAATTTGGCAGTACGTCCAATCGGCCTCAGATCACGTGTAACCACGCCAGACCAGGACCTCCACATCTGGCTTCTTCACCTGCGGGATCATCTGAGACCAGCTACCCGGTCAGCTGATGAAACTGAGGAGTATTTATGTCTGTAATAAAGTCCTTTTGTGGGGAAAAGCTCATTCTGATTGGTTGGGCCTGGCTCCCCAGTGGGTTAGCCTGGCTCCCAAGTGATTGAGCCAGGCTCCCCAGTGGGTTAGCCTGGCTCCCAAGTGATTGAGCCTATTCCCTCCCAGGCCAACCCATGGCTGCGCCCCTGCCCAGTCATGTGAAATCAAAAGATTAGGGTGTAATGAATTTATTTCAATTGACAGATATCCTTATATGAACCGTAACAGTAAAATGGTTGGAATTGTTACATGTTGTGTTCATATTTTTGTTCAGTTACAATATTTCATTTTTTTAACCACTAAGCAGATTCAAATGAGGTTGCACACTCCCATCAGTGGCAGGCTGGAATGGGGGCATTTGTATTCATTATTGTGCATTAGCATGTATTTCAATATATTATTATTGAGTGCAGCGTTGCACGGAGGTGAAAGGGGACTGTAGTGGAACAACAGGAATGAACATGTTCCACACACAGCTTTTGGGCCTTAGTGGGTAACAGCATTGTAAACCAATGCAGTTCAGTGGAAAACACTTACAGGGACATAACTTTCAGGGCAATATCTAGTTATAACACTTCACAAATAACTAACAACAGGAACATACTTTACTACAGCCACTGGGCCTTAATGCATGACAGGGGGAACAAACACAGTTCAGTGGAAAACTCTGACAGGAATAGGATGCTGTGACTCGTTTCAGGAAACTAGGCAAATGTCACGCGTCACTACCTCACAGGAGAGCCATTTTAACGTAAAAAAAAATAATCTAAATAATTTTTTTGTCAGAAATGCCTTCTGGAACATGTGAACTTTCATGTGCTTTAATAACAAACTGTAAATATAAATGAAATTGTTAAATTATGAGTCTAGTTGGTTTAGCCACAGAAAAAGTCAGCAACCTTCCCGCTAGCCATGATTAGCTGATATAATGAGTGGGCTGGACATGCCAAGAGATGAGTTCAGATTGGTCTGCCATGTAGCGGGCTTCTGTCTATATGAGCTGCTCAGAATGTGTAGGTAATCCTTTCTAACGCAGCTTCTTTTTTTTAAAGACATTAAGTAGTAGAACTGCATAAGTGTTGCTTTCCACTTTCTGGAGAACCAAGTATGATATCTAAGGCGATGGAGAAAACACCTGTCTAAGGATTACATCTTCAAACTAAGGAAAACCATGGCATCCGTGACAGAAGCGTCCATCCATGTATACAATAGTCTAGCTAGCTACATTTTCAGATATTACACGTTTCTAATTTTGCCTTGATGACATCTTTGCACACGCTTGGCATTCTCTCAACCAGCTTCATGAGGTAGTCACCTGGAATACATTTCAATTAACAGGTGTATCTCAGAGCCATTTGCTTTGCAGAATCATGCAGGGTAGTAACGTCATGAGTTGAGATTATGGTTCAGTGTTTAGCTGGCTTGCTAGCTACATATCTTAACAATAGACTCCACTATGCAAGTAACCATTTCAATAGATTGTTTATGATGTCACTGCGACAACTGTTGATAGCCAGAGTGAATTTACTAGCTATGTCTATCTACTCCGATTTCAGAGCACTCTCGTCTGAGTGTGCCAGAGAGCAAAATAAATGATGAATTTACGAACGCACAACACCTGTTGAATATGGCCGGTGTCAGTAAACGTTGGCAAAAAAGCGTAATAAAGTTGTTGCCAGGAGCACAGTTGCAGTCACCAACGCTCTGGATAACATAAAAACAGCCTAATCAGCTCTGCTAGGGTGAGTACAATGGTCAGCGTGAGCTGTTCTCTCATTTGTGTCTGGAAGTAGCTAGCAAGCTAACCAATGTTCGCCAGTTAGCTTGGGTGCTTGACTGCTGTTGTTAGGTCAGCTACTGTAGCTGACCTAACAACAGCAGTGTATAATCTTTGTAGTAATATTATTCGTATCTCAGAGCCAATTGCTTTGCTAGTTATAACATAATGTTAGCTAGCTAACATTGAACCTGGTTGGTAGACTACCTGCAGATTCATGCAGGGCAGTAACATCGTGAGTTGGGATTATGGTTCATTGTGTAGGGTGCTTGACTGCTGTTGTTAGGACAGAATGCTCGGAACAACCCTACTCCTCGGCCAGAGCGTCCAGCGTGCGCTCTGAACGCTCCTTTAGCGAAATGCTCTGAATTTATGAACGGACAATCTGACAACGTTCTGAGTTTATGAATGACCAGAGCATTCATAAATGACAACACAATTTCAAAATTAGCTACATGGACAAAACGAGTCGGTCGGTCACTTATGGACAACATAGGATTAGAAAGCTACTGGTTATAAAAGCTTCATAAACATGTTATTACTATGTAATAACTATCACCTGATCAGTTTAGTAAAAACACTGACAGGAACAGGATTTGTTTTGATGGTAGCTAGTTCAGAGACCATTTCAGATAATAGCCTACTAGCACAATGCTACTACTATCCCATGACTACCATTACTATTGACAACTATAGGGCTTGTTAAGATAATGATAGCATATACAATTTATACCACAACTCAGTGGCAGATTGGAGTCCATTGGAGTGAATCATATAGTAAAATAACAATATATGTTTAAACAACTGATTGGCTACAGCAATGACAGGCTTTATTTCCCTGAGAACTAGAAGGGGCTAAGAAAAAAAAATAACTGTCAGGTATCTGGCTGATAACTGCCGTTGTCAGATAAAGATCATTGTTTACAGTCATATCTGCTTTAGATTGCCTCTAATTGCAACATTCTGCATGGATCCCAATCTGCTCCTTCTTGAAAACACTTCAATGAATTGATGAGGTGCACTTCAAGCCATTTCAGGTTAGTTTTCAGTCGTAATGCATAGAGGTAATCCATGTCTTTTGCAGCTGTAATGGACATAATTGGACACAAAACTATACTTAACTAAAGTGGATTGGTGTCACTCTCTCATTGCCGATGTGTGTTCAAATGATCCCTGTCTCCATGTCTTCTGTAGTTTCCAGACAAATATGTCAAGGTAAAAAGTCACTTGCTGAAATACCGGAGAAATACAAATGTATGTGAGATGATGCTTAAAAGACCATAATCCTAGCAACTAACACATGTTCATTCATAAAGACAGAGTATACAGAAAGAGCTGACAATTTGTCAGTTAATCCTTTCCTGGATTTGTACTGTGGCCATTTTAATGTATTGACAATACTTTATCGTATTGAGTTTGTATACTGTGGTTAGCTACCTCATCCACTATGCTTTTTCCAAAATGTAGAACAAAGAGAGCTTTATCTTTAAGCACATAAAAGGAAAGCGCTGTACTTTGTACACTGCAGGCTAGACCAGAGAGATATGGTTGGAGAGAGAATGAGGGAACATGGCCCATCCAACTTCAAACTCTTAAAACTTAAGACCCCTTTTTTAAACCCACTTACTTTCATGCACTAATTCAAAACGTTTATGTTAAACAACTATCATTAGGCCAATGAATTTCACCCGGAGCACTCTATTCCTGTCAAACTCAACACTCGTTGATTGGCAAGTGGTGCTTTCAATAAGGGAGTCTGCCAAATAGAAAAATAATGATGATATTAGCATTCATTGTGTGGTCTGATTGTGAGCAATTAATTAAGATTCAGGGTGGTAGTGTTGTGTTGTGTTAGGGGTCTCAGCCAGCAGGGCTTGGTGGAATCAAAGGCCTGATCATGACACTGGTGTTTACACAGCAACACTGGGAGATTACCCAGGAGGCAACAGAACGAGGCCACTGCAATCTGGCATGGCACTGAGCTGACAGAGCTAGCTGACACTGACAGAGCTCAGTAACAAGCTCTTTGCTGTGAACTGGAGACCTGCTGGGACCACAGACTCATAAAAGACTGAATTCGTAATGAGAAGCGAGGATTAGTGTGATAAGTGCTTTTAAACTTTTCACTAGGATGTGAATCCTTCTATGTGTTCATTTTATCAAGAAAAGGCTGAAAATTCTGATAGAAATGCCCAAATGCTAAATATTGGTTTGTTATATTGTTATTATTATTTTTTGGGTTTGTTCCATCATTTCTAAATGGTGTTGAACTGACTGAATAAAGTAAATCACTTGTATCCCTTTGCTATTCATAAATCATATACCGTAGTTATGTCAATGGTATTGCATCGGGACAAGTAAACCAAGATCTTGTATTTTCCTAGGATTCAAAGCCCATTTTGAGACTTGGCAGTGACCGCTGAAGTGACTCGTCAGTGTAGCCTAGTGACTGGCTGTTCTCAAATGAACGGCTCTTTTAGGTGAACGGAACCTAATCGCAACAGGTGCAGGTCCATGAAAGGACACAAAACATTCAGTCACTTCCGTATGAATGTCTTGGAATAAAAATGTGGTTATTTTTGTTATCTACTCCAAGAGATAAAGGCTATCAAGGTGATTACAGACAAAACTAATCAGAGACATTGATATGCTTCAAATTATGCTCAAATGAATATGTATTAGATGTGTAATGACTACAGGTGCCGTCTTTTAATGAAGAGTGAATTTCATGCCCCTAAAAATGTAGGTGTTAAATACATGACATGTACATGATGATATAGAGATGGATTTACTGTCAACCTGTTCTGCTTGCTGTTGTAGATCATGGGATGTAGGAACCAGGCTCTGCCTCCTGATCTGTCTCTCTTTAGTCTCTTCCCTCTGACGTCACACCAAGCCAGAGGAGGCAGAAATGTTCCTACTTTTGTTTGTATCTCTACAAACTGCCAGATCACATAGGATGATTAGACTACAGCCGGTAAAATCACAGGGTCCATTTTCAGGCCAACATATTGTCTTTGTATTAACTTATCAGACTATTGTGCACACTGTCAGAAAAATCCTGTCATTTCCACGGTAACTTACGGGCAGCCAGTTACCTGTAAGTTACTATAAAAAAGATACAGTACAGCTGTTACCATACTGGCTGTACTAAGGATTTTTTTAAATATTTTTTTTTACAGTGCACCACAACAATTTTACCATTCAAAATGCAGTGTCACAGAAGGGGTAATTCAGACCAAATCTAACATGCCATTGTCTGGAACATTGGGAAATTGTTGCTAACAGTGTTGAATAGAGTCTGTCTGGCCAAGGGAGGCATTTATTCATCAGTAAGAGAATATGCTAGGTAGGGGAACTAGACTTCCTTGATTGATAAGTCCTGGAACTTCACATATTTTACAGAAACACTGAGTCAGAGTGAATGCCCAGCGGTGCCACAGTGACCTTGGCTGAACTGTGTTGAGTTAACTACTGTACAAGTCAAACTCCAAACAAGTAAGCCAGGCCTAAATCTAGGGCAGGTCAGGATGGAATGTGAAAATAATAATTTAATCTAAATCTAAACTACCCAACCTAATCCATAACAATGCCAATATTGAAATCATAAGCATTTGCCAAGATATAAATAAGTTATATTATTATCTGAATAACCTTTAGTCCCTGAGAAAAATGGTTAATTGGAAAGACAGGTACAGTTTATGCTCCTCGTGAGCAGTGGTATCTCTTAATACGGCTTTCTCTTCCAAAGGCAAATAGACCAAACATATGCTTAATCAAATTCTCATGGTTTCTCCATGGCTATTGTATAATGTGTTTTCATGGAAATAACTTATATTAAGAATCAGGCCATCACAACATTTAGTTTTAGTTCTAACTATGGGTAAATGAGAAAATGGTTTCTAAATCAGAATCAGAAAAGATAGGGAAGCACTTGCACTTTTGAGTCACTTGCAATTAACTTGAGGTTGTTCTTTTCCTTGTCTTAGAACAGCTGCAGATTTGGAGTTTATGAAAAGGTAGGAGGATCAACAGTAATGTATAAGCTTATATGAGGTTTTCTGAATCTGGTACTTTTGATCCTAGCTCTGTGTTTAAAGTGCTGTAGGGAAGTCTTACCCAGAGGACCCATGACGTTTTCAAACTCAGAATGAGGCCCTTGAGAGTAGAGTTAAAAGAACCTCTCCAAAGCTGAGACATATCAGAGAGAGATAGTGGGTGTTGATTTAGCAAGCTCCTTGTATGTGTGTAGGTGGGTTTGTGGTGAACTGTGACTGAATGGATGCCCCACAGCAAACATTTCATTGAAGGTGAATCCCGAGAGATTACTCATGTCTTTTTGAAAGTTTGTAGCCCAAGAGAACAAAGTCTGATTGGTGTGACTGGTTTACTTTTTCTCTCTCTTTCTGTCTCTCTCTCGCTCTCTCTCAAACACGCATGCACCCACAAAGGAACACACAGACACACGTCGTACTGAAATGGCATCTGCATTTCAAAATGAGACATGAAACGACCATGAAATATCTCTTCATCTCCACCATGCTGTGTGACTGTCTTACGCCTCCTGATAACAGCCAGTCATTAACAGATGAGAATGGCTTAGTCTGCACAACACGTGTAAAAAACTAATTTATTACTGTAGTCTGCCTATCAGGAGAACACTTGGTACAGTCCCTAGTTGGAGAACTAGGGACTGTACCAATTCAAGGACACAATGTTTGGGCATGACAATTCCCCTCAAATTATTAAATGCTCAGGTTACAGACATTTTGAAATGATATAGGCTCTCATTGATTCCTTCTCCCAATAGAATGTTTGTGTGAATTCACTTTGGATTGTTACCCACTTGTTGCTACCAAGGTCATTATCACCACTTGGTCAGTTAGAGCTCTTAGCTCCCCTGCTTCATCATTCTCTGTAGTTGTGCATTGTTAACATATTTTAATGAATATAGTCATACACTTTATCTTCCTGTCACGCTCAACGAATTGACATTCCATGGAAGATACAATCATAGAAAGAGAATGAATCATTCTATTTCTATGGATACAACCACAATCAACTTAATTCAAAGGTTGATGAGAGTTGATTTTTTATTTTATTTTTTATTTCACCTTTATTTAACCAGGTAGGCTAGTTGAGAACAAGTTCTCATTTGCAACTGCGACCTGGCCAAGATAAAGCATAGCAGTGTGAGCAGACAACAAAGAGTTACACATGGAGTAAACAATTAACAAGTCAATAACACAGTAGAAAACAAAGGGGGAGTCTATATACAATGTGTGCAAAAGGCATGAGGAGGTAGGCAAATAATTACAATTTTGCAGATTAACACTGGAGTGATGAATGATCAGATGGTCATGTACAGGTAGAGATATTGGTGTGCAAAAGAGCAGAAAAGTAAATAAATAAAAACAGTATGGGGATGAGGTAGGTGAAAAAGGGTGGGCTATTTACCAATAGACTATGTACAGCTGCAGCGATCGGTTAGCTGCTCAGATAGCTGATGTTTGAAGTTGGTGAGGGAGATAAAAGTCTCCAACTTCAGCGATTTTTGCAATTCGTTCCAGTCACAGGCAGCAGAGTACTGGAACGAAAGGCGGCCAAATGAGGTGAGATACACCTGCTGGAGCGCGTGCTACGGATGGGTGTTGCCATCGTGACCAGTGAGCTGAGATAAGGCGGAGCTTTACCTAGCATGGACTTGTAGATGACCTGGAGCCAGTGGGTCTGGCGACGAATATGTAGCGAGGGCCAGCCGACTAGAGCATACAAGTCGCAGTGGTGGGTGGTATAAGGTGCTTTAGTGACAAAACGGATGGCACTGTGATAGACTGCATCCAGTTTGCTGAGTAGAGTGTTGGAAGCCATTTTGTAGATGACATCGCCGAAGTCGAGGATCGGTAGGATAGTCAGTTTTACTAGGGTAAGCTTGGCGGCGTGAGTGAAGGAGGCTTTGTTGCGGAATAGAAAGCCGACTCTTGATTTGATTTTCGATTGGAGATGTTTGATATGAGTCTGGAAGGAGAGTTTGCAGTCTAGCCAGACACCTAGGTACTTATAGATGTCCACATATTCTAGGTCGGAACCATCCAGGGTGGTGATGCTAGTCGGGCATGCGGGTGCAGGCAGCGACCGGTTGAAAAGCATGCATTTGGTTTTACTAGCGTTTAAGAGCAGTTGGAGGCCACGGAAGGAGTGTTGTATGGCATTGAAGCTTGTTTGGAGGTTAGATAGCACAGTGTCCAAAGACGGGCCGAAAGTATATAGAATGGTGTCGTCTGCGTAGAGGTGGATCAGGGAATCGCCCGCAGCAAGAGCAACATCATTGATATACACAGAGAAAAGAGTCGGCCCGAGAATTGAACCCTGTGGCACCCCCATAGAGACTGCCAGAGGACCAGACAGCATGCCCTCCGATTTGACGCACTGAACTGTGTCTGCAAAGTAATTGGTGAACCAGGCAAGGCAGTCATCCGAAAAACCGAGGCTCCTGAGTCTGCCGATAAGAATATGGTGATTGACAGAGTCGAAAGCCTTGGCAAGGTCGATGAAGACGGCTGCAAAGTACTGTCTTTTATCGATGGCGGTTATGATATCGTTGAGTACCTTGAGTGGCTGAGGTGCACCCATGACTGGCTCGGAAACCAGATTGCACAGCGGAGAAGGTACGGTGGGATTCGAGATGGTCAGTGACCTGTTTGTTGACTTGGCTTTCGAAGACCTTAGATAGGCAGGGCAGGATGGATATAGGTCTGTAACAGTTTGGGTCCAGGGTGTCTCCCCCTTTGAAGAGGGGGATGACTGCGGCAGCTTTCCAATCCTTGGGGATCTCAGACGATATGAAAGAGAGGTTGAACAGGCTGGTAATAGGGGTTGCGACAATGGTGGCAGATAGTTTCAGAAATAGAGGGTCCAGATTGTCAAGCCCAGCTGATTTGTACGGGTCCAGGTTTTGCAGCTCTTTCAGAACATCTGCTATCTGGATTTGGTTAAAGGAGAACCTGGAGAGGCTTGGGCGAGGAGCTGCGGGGGGGCGGAGCTGTTGGCCGAGGTTGAAGTAGCCAGGCGGAAGGCATGGCAGCCGTTGAGAAATGCTTATTGAAGTTTTCGATAATCATGGATTTATCAGTGGTGACCGTGTTACCTAGCCTCAGTGCAGTGGGCAGCTGGGAGGAGGTGCTCTTGTTCTCCATTGACTTCACGGTGTCCCAGAACTTTTTGGAGTTGGAGCTACAGGATGCAAACTTCTGCCTGAAGAAGCTGGCCTTAGCTTTCCTGACTGACTGCGTGTATTGGTTCCGGACTTCCCTGAACAGTTGCATATCACGGGGACTATTCGATGCTATTGCAGTCCGCCACAGGATGTTTTTGTGCTGGTCGAGGGCAGTCAGGTCTGGGGTGAACCAAGGGCTGTATCTGTTCTTAGTTCTGCATTTTTTGAACGGAGCATGCTTATCTAAAATGGTGAGGAAGTTACTTTTAAAGAATGACCAGGCATCCTCAACTGACGGGATGAGGTCAATGTCCTTCCAGGATACCCGGGCCAGGTCGATTAGAAAGGCCTGCTCACAGAAGTGTTTTAGGGAGCGTTTGACAGTGATGAGGGGTGGTCGTTTGACTGCGGCTCCGTAGCGGATACAGGCAATGAGGCAGTGATCGCTGAGATCCTGGTTGAAGACAGCAGAGGTGTATTTGGAGGGCCAGTTGGTCAGGATGACGTCTATGAGGGTGCCCTTGTTTACAGAGTTAGGGTTGTACCTGGTGGGTTCCTTGATGATTTGTGTGAGATTGAGGGCATCTAGCTTAGATTGTAGGACTGGCGGGGTGTTAAGCATATCCCAGTTTAGGGATCCATGTGGCTGACACGGGATCCATGTGACTACACAGCGAGCTGTGCATCACTGGTCTGGTAAGTCGGGCTTGTAAAAGGGGAGGTTAGCTCAAATTATGAGCGACTCTGAGCAACTTTTGTATTGGTTCTCATGTCAATCAATCAACTGTAAAGCCCTTTTTACATCAGCAATCAGAAAGTGCTTACAAAGAAACCCAGCCTAAAACCCCAAAGAGTAAGCAATGCAGATGCATAGTGGTTCGAAAAAACTCCATAGAAAGGCCGGAACCTAGGAAGAAACCTAGAGAGGAACCAGGCTCTGAGGGGTGGACAGTCCTCTTCTGGCTGTGCCGGGTGGAAATGATAAGAGTACATGTTGGCTTTTCATAGCCGAGCATTCAGTCGAGACAGCAGATGTGGAAGAGAGGGAGAGAGAGGGGGAGGGAGAGAGAGAGGGTCAAAAACAGCAGGTTCGGGACAAGGTAGCAGGTCCGGTGAACAGGTCAGGGTTCCACAGCCGCAGGCAGAACAGTTGAATCTGGAGCAGCAGCACGACCAGGTAGCATGTCCATTGAACAGGTCAGGCTTCCATAGGCACAGGCAAAATTCAGCAGAAACTGGATCCGCAGCACAACCAGGTGGACTGGGGATGAGGACAGCCAGGAGTCGTCAGGCCAGGTAATCCTGAGGCATGGCCCTAGTGCTCAGGTCTTCCGGGAGGGGGATAAGAAAGAGAGAGAGAGAGAGAGAGAGAGAGAGAGAAAGAGAGAGAGAGAGATCGGCGAATTTGAGGGAGCATACTTAAATTCACACAGGACACCAGATAAGACAAGAGACTTACACCAGATAGGACAGACTGACCCTAGCCCCCCAGCAAGTAGACTATTGCAGCATAGATACTGAAGACTGAGACAGGGGGAGTCTGGGGACAATGTGTCCCCGGCAATACTCCAGGACAGGGCCAACCAGGTGGGTTAACCCCACCCACTTTGCCAAAGCACAGCTCCCACACGACTAGAGGGATATCAACAGACCACCAACTTACAGTACTACCCTGAGACAAGGTTGAGTATAGCCCACAAAGATCTCTCCTATTGCACAAGCCCGAGGGGGCAAAAAACCGGACAGGAAGATCACGTCAGTGACTCAACCCACTCAAGTCGAGTATAGAAAAAAATATCCTGGCACGATGTGACGCACCCCTCCTAGGGACGGCATAGTAGAACACTAGTAAGCCAATGATTCAGCCCCAATAATAGGGTCAGAGGCAGAGAATCCCAGAGGAAGATGGGAGCCAGCCAGGCAGAGACAGTAAGGGCGATTCGTCACTCCAGTGCCTTGCCATTCAGCTTTGCACCACTGGGCCAGACTACATTCAATCATAGGACCTACTGAAGAGATGAGTCTTCAGTAAAGACTTAAAGGTCGAGACCGAGTCTGCGTCTCTCACATGGATAGGCAGACCATTCCTTAAAATGTATCTCTTTACGAGAAAGCCCTGCCTCCAGCTGCTTGCTTAGAAATTCTGTGGAAAAATAAGGAGGCTTGAGTCTTATGACCATAGCTTATGTATATATGGCAGGACCAAATCGGAGAGATAGGTAGGACAAGTCCATGTAATGCTTTGTAGGTTAGCAGTAAAACCTTGAAATCAGCGCTAAACTTTAACAGGAAGCCAGGTTAGGGAAACTAGCCCTGGAGTAATGTGATCACATTTTTGGGTTCTAGTCAAAATTCTGGAAGCAATATCAACACAAACTGAAGTTTATTTGGTGCCTTATCCTGGTAGCCAGAGAGTAGAGCATTGCAGTAGTCTAATCTAGAAGTGACAAAAGCATGGATTATCCTTTCTGCATAACAATAAAAATATAGGCCTATAGTAAAAAAAATTATAATCTGGGTCAAGGTTTGGCTTTTTCAGGAGAGGCTTTATTACTGTCACCTTATTGAGTTTAGTACACATCTGGAGGACAGGGAGATGTTTATTATATTCAACATAGGCGGGCCAAGTACAGGAAGTAGCTCTTTCAGTAGTTCAGTTGGAATAGGGTCCAGTACGCAGCTGAAAGGTTTAGAGGCCATGACTATTTTTGTGAATGTGTCAATAGATACACGATTAAAAAACGAAAGTGTCTCCATTGATCCTAGGTCTTGGCAGTTCTGTGCAGACTCAGGACAACTGAGTTTTGGAGAAATACGCATATTCAAAGAGGTAATTTGCTTTCTAATGATCATGATCATTTCGGCAAAGAAGTTCATGAATTCATCACTGCTGAAGTGAAGGCCATACTTCTTAGTTCACTTTGCAACAGTATAAAAAATCTATTTTGTATTGTTTTTATTCTCCTCAATCAGGTTGGGAAAGTAGGCTGATCAAGCAGCAGTGAGGGCTCTTCAATATTGCATAGTACTGTCTTTGTAAGCTAGCTGGAAGACTTCCAGTTTGTTGAAGCGCCATTTCCATTTGCTTCAGGGCTCAAGTATTTTCTGTGTACGAGGGAGCTAATTTCTTGTGACAAATATTTTGTGTTTTTAGAATTGCTAGTCCTGCGACTGCATCTAGGTGCATCTGCATCTATTACACAAGATTAAGTTTAGAACCTCAGTTAGGTGGTTAACTGATTTTTGTACTCCGACGTCCTTGGGTAGGTGGAGGGAGTCTGGAAGGGCATCTCGGAATCTTAGCAGATTATTTGTTGTGATTGTAAACGTAATCAGGTGGTGGTCCGATAGTCCAGGATTATGAGGAAAAACACTTAGATCCTGAATATGTATTCCATGGGACAAAACTAGATACAGCCTATGATTGGAAGTGATGTCCTATTTTGAGATGTGAGATACTATCATAATCTCTTTCAATAAGGACAGGAATGGAGGTCTTTATTCCAGTGAGATGGCAAAGGCGTACACCACTAGGTTAAGCAGACTCCACTAAGCTGGCAGGATGTCTAAGAGCCTGCTGCCTGGTCTGCAACATATCTCATTGTGGAGCTAGAGGAGTTAGACACCTGAGAGCACCCCTCCAGCTTGGATGGAGTCCATCATTCCTGAGCAGGCCAGGCTTGGTCCTGTTTGTGGGGGAATCCCAGAAAGAGGGCCAGTTCTCTACAAATTCTGTTGGGAAGGGCAGAAAACCGTTTTCAACTAGCGATTGAGTTGTGCGAGTCTGCTGTAGAACTCATCACTCCCCCTAACAGGGAGGGGGCCAGAGACAATCACTCAATGCCAACACATATTTCTAGTTAATGAGTTTCCATGGCCAAAGAGCCACACGCACACAAGCTTAAGATAACCATGTGCAATGCCAAGTGGCATTGGTGTAAGATTGCTGCCATTGGACTCCTGAGTGATGAATCACGCTTCACCATCTGGCAGTCCGATGGACTAATCTGGGTTTGGCAGATGCCAGGAGACTCTACCTGCCCCAATACATTGTGCCAACTGTAAAGTTTGGTGGATGAGGAATAATTACCTAGGGCTGTTTTTCATGATTCCGGTTGAGCCCCTTAGTTTGAGTGAAGGAAAATATTAGCTCTACAGGATATAAGGACATTCGAGATGATTCTGTGCTTCCAACTTTGTGGCAACAGTTTGGGGAATGCCCTTTCCTGTTTCAGCATTACAATGCCCACGTGCATAAAGCGAGGTCCATACAGAAATGGTTTGTTGAGATGGGTGTGGAAGAACTTGACTGGCCTGCGCAGAACCCTGACCTCAACTCCATCGAACACTTTTAGGATGAATTGGAATGCAGACTGCGGGTCTAATCGCCCAACACCAGTGTACGACCTCACTAATGCTCTTGTGGCTGAATGGAAGGAAGCCCCCGCAGCAATGTGCAAACATCTAGTGGAAAGACTTCCCAGAAGAGTGGAGGCTGTTTTAGCAGCAACGGTCGGACCAACTCCATAATTTTGAGATGAGATGTTCGACGAGCAAGTGTCCAAATACTTTTGTGGACATGTAGCGTACATCTTCACTGAATCTACATCTTCAAATTTCAGTCATTCCATGTTTGCGTCATGCATTATCTCATCCTGTAAAGTAAAGTACAGTGTGTACATGCTCTCTCTTTTCTTTATCTTTACATTAGTAATTGTTGCAGAGGATAGACAGGTTTACTTGGTTGACTTGATGAAAGCTGATTCATATCTTTTGTTTTTGTTGGTCATACTTGCTGTAGTTAATATTTAGGGTATTTCATGTTCATGTATTGCCAAAATAAGGGGGCATGCAGGAAACTTGCCAGAAGTGAGCATGGTTAATACAATAGCTAGCTAGCCATGGGCGATCGACATATTCACAGCTAGCTATGCTAGCTAACGTTAGTTGCTACTTGCCTAGCCACAAGATTGTAACTTTTAACAGGGTGCAGTTGTCTAGTATGTCACTCGGTTTAGTGTAGAAGGGTTGTTATAACATTAAATATACATGTCTGATAATCTATTCCCCCTATTCATGATGTTAGTGGCAAACGATGTCAGAACTCCACAGGTTTTACTAGCTAGCTAGTGTATCTGTTTGCTTATCTAGGAAAGGCTTGCTGGAAGAGGAAGGGCTGGGGCAGTCCTATGTAAAACAATCGATCATGATTCATTAAATTTTAAATGGGGATATCCAACCAGCGTAGAGTGCAGCCTGGAAGTCTGAGGGTACACCTTCTTCATTATCGATGCTTCATGCTGACACATGAAAGCAGCCGTTCCAGACTCTCAAGTCAGGAAGAGTTTGAGAGCTGGTGTCAGTAAGGAAACGCAGAGGGAATATTTCACCAACCATTCGAAAGGGTCTGACAGCATTCCAGTGAAAAGTTCATTTGCTTGATTTTTAAACACAACATTTTCAATGTTTAATCTCTATTTAATTCAATGTTCAATCTCTATTTTTCACTTTTTCCTTCTGTCTCTCTCTGTCTCTCTTTCTCAGTCTCTCTTTCTCAGTCTCACTTTCTCAGTCTCACTTTGCTAAGCACTGACCTTGGGCCAGTAAACAGTGTTAGTGATGTATTACAAGAGCAGAGGGTGAATAATTATCCTGAAGCGCGGTGGCCCCTCAACACAATGACTCTGAGCTGTAAATTTGGATTGTATTTATAAAATATGGATGCCATCTATCTCAATAAAGGTGTGATTTGAATATGGATATGATTATTAATGTGATTATATGGTTTAACATGGTGATCATGTACATACATTAGGGTCCGAAATTATTGACACCTTTGATAAAGATGAGCAGTAATGCCTGTATAAAATAAATAATTCAAATACTGAGCTACACTGAGAGTACAAAACATTAGGAACACCTGCTCTTTTCATGACATAGACTGACCAGGTGACTCAAGGTGAACACTATGATCCCTTATTGATGTCAAATGTTAAATCCACTCCAATCAGTGTAGATGAAGGAGGGGACACAGGTTAAATAATTATTTTTAAGCCTTGAAACAATTGAGACATGGATTGTGCATGTGTGCCATTTAGAGGGTGAATGGGCAAGACAAAATATGTAAGTGCCATTGTACGAGGTATGGTGTAGGTGCCTGGCACACCATTTTGTGTGTGTCAAGAACTGCAACACTGTTGGGTTTTTCACGCTCAACAGTTTCCCGTGTGTATCGAGAATGGTCCACCACCCAAAGGACATCCAGCCAACTTGACACAACTGTGGGAAGCATTGGAGACAACATGGGCCAGCATCCCTGTGGAACGCTTACGACACCTTGTGGAGTCCATGCCCTGACGAATTTAGGCTGTTCTGGAGCTGTGGAGTGGTTTGGGGGGTGGGGAGTGGAGGGGGAGTGGAACTGTGGGGGGATCTTGGATAGTTGGTGGCCTGGCAGTTGGGAGCTTGGGCCGGTGGCAAAGAGGTCGTTGGTTCGGGTCCCCAATTTAACTTGGGAGATCTGCTCGATGGGCGGGGCGTTTGACCCTGGTCGCTCCGGTGGGTCGCTCTGGATGGGACTGCTGCTAGATGACAATGTAATGTAAATGTTGAGCGGCTTCACTATATGTTTTAAAATGTAATAAATAAAAAATAATCATAATAAAATCCTACATCTGTGTGAGTTTCAAATACTTCTATGTTTTCAAAGATTGTTATACATGCAACCAACTAAATCGCTTCAATCAACCAATCGGTAGAGCCTAGGCCACAATTGATGATTTTCGATAGAGACCTCAATTTAAGACAGTGGTTGGTAGTGGCTGAAAACATACACACAAAATCTACAGGCACATTTAGAGAGTGTCTTCAATCAGCAAACTGAGATTCCTTGCTGAAACCTTTGTATTCTGAACACCTTGACAAGCTCAAAAGCAAGCTGCTGTAAAGGACAGATGTAATGCCAATCTATCGAAATGCAAATGCAACTGCCATATTCAAATACGTTTTACAGTCTCGGCTTTAACTGACTAATCCCAGGTTAGACATTAATCACAAGCCATCTTGCTTTTCATAATGGTTTATACAGAAAGGGGGAAATTGAACATTGTCTGCCATAATGGCTACAATGATTGCCATTTACTTTTCTTGCCTAGCAAGTCGCATTTCAATCATATGAAATCATCAAATATAGTGAAAGTTGAAAGAAAAAAAAAATTGAAGAGTCTAGATGGATAGAAGATATTGAAAGTGACAATTAAGTGAAGTTACGCCAGGCAAAATGCCAACAACGAGGGTTGGGTTTGCCCCCACTGTACTGCTGCCAGGTAGCAGATAACAACACATCTAAATCTCCATTCTAAATGTCAGGTTGCAGATGTGGCAATCTGTGTCGTGACATGAGGTAAATGAGAGGTTTAACAGTGAGAGCCAGGTAAGATCCACTACAATAGGACAGCTTAGCGCCAATCTACTGTTCCCTTTTGATAAATGGTGAGCTATCTATACGATAGCTCTGTGTAATTGATAACGTGTGTAATTGAAAACATGGCTCTTGGATGAGTTTCATCTCCAACACAGGAAGGAAGCACATTTGCCTGTGATAGCTATCATGATGATCACCTGTCCCAGACCTGCTGTTTTCAACTCTCTAGAGACAGCAGGAGATTAGAGATACTCTCAATGATCGGCTATGAAAAGCCAACTGACATTTACTCCTGAGGTGCTGACTTGCTGCACCCTCGACAACTACTGTGATTATTATTATTTGACCATGCTGGTCATTTATGAACATTTAAACATCTTGGCCACGTTCTGTTATAATCTCCACCCGGCACAGCCAGAAGAGGACTGGCCACCCCTCATAGCCTGGTTCCTCTCTGGGTTTCTTCCTAGGTTTTGGCCTTTCTAGGGAGTTTTTCCTAGCCACCGTGCTTCTACACCTGCATTGCTTGCTGTTTGGGGTTTTAGGCTGGGTTTCTGTACAGCACTTTGAGATATCAGCTGATCTAACAAGGGCTATATAAATACATTTGATGATTCGATTTGATGATGATCGTTATTAATCTCGGGCAGCGAAAAGCTAGAAGCCATCTCGTCTCCCCTGTGTCACCCAGGCAGGTGAAAATAGATCCTTTAAGATTCCAGGCACATTATTTTATTTAGCCTTAATTTAACTAGGCAAGTCAGTTAAAGAACAAATTCTTATTTACAATGACGGCCTACAAGGCCTATTGACAAACCTTTGAGGAGCAGAGGGTTCCCTGAGACATAAAGTTCACCTTATATAATGCCTGGCCTGGTTGCTATCAGTCCTCTCATCATCTTTTTACTAATTTGCGAAAACTTTTGTGGGTAAAAGGTAACTGGAAACATGTTTTATAACGCTCAAGTTTAAAACACCTTAGCATTCATTAAAGGCACTACAAAGGCGTTTCATATACAGTCAGCGTACGTCATCCTTCAAGGAATTGTGGGTTTGAAGCTGCCTACAGATGACGCATCAACCGACCCTCTGACATGGAAGGAAGTATGGACTCAAGGTGTTGTGGACATCAATAAAACATGAGGTGGAGGAACCTAACGTCTTTAAAAACCCTGTTATTTATAAATGTAGTCCGCTTCAGCATACTCTGAGATGTAATCTGGGGCATACAAAAGCCCATGATCTATGCCTTTAGACTTATCCGATCTCAGAGGGCTTAAGTCGGCGAAGGAGGAGAATGGGGGAGACGTTCGTAGTGTAGTTAATTAATTGCCCAGTTGTGTGGGAGCTACAACCATTTCCTGTACCCTCAGCCAAACCAGTGCCACTTCACTGAGCTATTCAAGGGTGAGGTGATATTGAACATTTTTTGGAAGAAATCCATTTATTATACGATTGCCAGGCCCAAGGTGGCTTAAAGGCCAGAAAATGTATATGTATTAGAAATACTAAACCCCTTTGTAAAGTCAGAGGGGGGGGGGGGGGGGGGGGGGGGGGTGTCTGGTCTGGCAACTCTTGAAAGGAGATGAAAGTAAGTAGGGAGCAGGACACTGTTTAAAGTCTCACTCTCATCTTCTGAGAAACCTGTTTCAAAAGTGTACAGATTAAGTGTGAATTCCTGTGTTATCGCACATTCATAAAAGATAAAAGATAAGGCTAGAAACATTCACAACAATTGACCTTAAGCCAAGGCCTACATAAGAGGCCAAGACTATTCCATCCCATAAGTATTCCTAGCTGACACTGTGCTTCCTTGCTTCTTTAAAACATTTATTCTGTTTCCCTTCATGTGTTTCAAGACTATTCCCATGGCAATCAAGAACGAGAGACACATTCACTGAAAGCATGCTTTTGTCAACTGATGTCTGCTGGGACTATACTGGGTGAGAAAACCGGAGCTTTCTCTTCTTTCAGCATAATGTACCCTGTACACTTCACACCAGTCAGATATTTATGAACAATATCTTTGGCTGGGCTTTAACAGCTTATCTGTATGCTATTTTGAACAGTTTAAAGTATTTGAAGGCTGTCTACGTAGGCTTACATTTGATCATACCAACAGTAATGGTAAGAGCAACAAATTCATCACACCCATATTACAGCTCTATTAATATGGAATTCAATAATATCTTAGATCCTGCAGCACAAGATGAGTCATTCCCTCCCATAGTGAAGCCTCTCTCAGCAGAGGCAGAGCCACAGGGAAGTTAACCAGTAGGAAGTAGTACAAGTCATTAAGTGAACTTTCTTTGAGGTACTGTTCAGTTTGAACATCTTGGCTCCTAACACCTGACCCCTGCCCACTGATCCCTGACAAACCCTCTCCCTGTTCTGTCACTGCATCCCAACTAACCCTGCACCAGCTAACACTCCAATGGACACGCCGACTGACACGCCGACTGACACGCCGACTGACACTCCGACTGACACTCCGACTGACACTCCGACTGACACTCCGACTGACACTCCGACTGACACTCAGCAAGGGGCCAAAAGCTCAAGAGAGAAGATGTCACGGCAGGACAGACAGCGTTGTGTTATTCAGCCTCTTTTTCATCAATAAACGTCACATTGATATTCCAGGCACATTGCGCAGCGTGATAATGATGGATACAAACTGACAACGGAGGTCTGTGGTGTCATTTGTAATTGGTCGGTGCGTGGAGATGTTTTCCGTTTACCGTTGGGTCCCACGAGATGGCTAATCAGATAGTGGACCAGCAGTAATTATGTCTGCCCACCTATGGTATGTAGAGAAACATGGCACTGAAGAATCAGCTCGCTCACTCTCTCTCTCATCTCATCTTACCAGAGAGGAGTGGAGATGCTGCTGTAATCAACTAACCTCATTCATATGTGACTCCCTTTATTCTGGGGCGCTTCGCCTTGACACCTGCCTTGACTGTGCTGCATATTAAATTCAATTACCATTCAACAGTGGTTACTGCAAAATCAAAGGTTGAGGAATATATGAATATATCAGTAAGTAAACACAAGTCTTAATGCTATTAGGGTATTAGGGTAATATCAATACCTGTAAGCTCAGCAATTATTGTTATACACGATAACAATGTCATGTTATTTTAAATAGGGAGAAGGGATATTACCATTTGGTCACTGAGAGGAAAACCAAGGACCATGTCTTTTGAAAGTAAAGTTATGTTATTAAAAACAGGGTAATCAATAAGCACACATTTTAAAGCAGCATTATGTAATATTTTTGCGTTGCCATTTCAAAAAAAGTCCTTAATATATCTGCAGTAATAGTGGAATAATAATGTTTCACAATATTGCATTCTGATGGTACAGCCTTCCAATTTGTCAACCAAAGACTGTCTGAATGGACAACTAAAATAGTGATATATCGCTGCTACTATTAAAGGGAAGGTGTACAGCACAGATACAGTTGTGAAGCTGCCTGCATGACAACCCTACACTGAGTATACCAAACATTACGAACATTTTGAGTTGCCTTCCACAAACTGTTTCCACAAAGATGGAAGCACAGAATTGTCTAGAATGTCATGTAGTTTCCCTTCAGGGGCCTAGCCAGAACCATGAAAAAAAGCCCCAGACCATTATTCCTCCTCCACCAAACTTTACAGTTGGCAATATGCATTGGGGCAGGTAGTGTTCTCCTGGCATCCGCCAAACCCAGATTCTTTCGTAGTACTGCCAGATGGTGAAGCGTGATTCATCACTCCAGGGAACGCGTTTCCACTGCTCCAGAGTCAAATGGCCGCGAGCTTTACACAACTCCAGCCAACCCTTGGCATTACGCATAGTGAACTTAGGCTTGTGTGTGGCTGCTCGGCCATGGAAACCTGACATGACAATGCTGATAAACAGTTCTTGTGCTGACGTTGCTTCCAGAGGCAGTTTGGAACTCGGTAGTGAGTGTTACACCCGAGGACAGATGTTTTTTTACGCGTTACATGCTTCAGCACTCGGCAGTCCTGTTCTGTGAGCTTTGGTGGCCTACCACTTCACGGCTGAGCCATTGTTGCTCCTAGACATTTCCACTTCACAATAACAGCACCTACAGTTGACCGGGGCAGCTCTAGCAGGGCAGAAACTTTGCATGGCTGTGTGCTCAATTTTATACACCTGTCAGCAACGGTTGTGGCTGAAACAGCGAATCAACTAATTTGAAGGGGTGTCCACATACTTTTGTATATATAGTAGCTCTCAACTGGATTCATCTGGTCATTCTATGTCATGGAAAGAGCAGGTGTCCTTAATGTTTTGTATACTCATTGTATAGTGCTGCTTTTCACATACAGTAATCTGATGGATCATTCTAAAAAGGTACTGTAGGCACATCACAGTATTGCTTGGTGCAGTAAGCACAGCAGCAGATGCCCAATTTTTGAAAAATATTCAACAAGAACAACCCATTAATGTTAGATTCATAGTGCACAGGCTTCCTTTCACATTTTCTGCTTGTTGTAGCAGAAAATACATTGGTATTAAAGCACCATTGGCACATTTACTCTCCATATGAAGGCACTTCAATGCCGCTCAGAGACCCATTTCATCAATTTTGTTCACAGTTTTACTGTGTAGGTTTCATTTTCCTGACACTTTGAATAGCCATTGCAGTAAATTTGATGCCTGGACTGAAATCAGTAAAGGTAGCAGATGTATTTGGTTCACTTTGCTAAATATTCTGATTGTAATTATTCTGCTTTTTAGGGGGGGCAGTGTTGATGTGGGGTTAGGATTACTCCTACTGGGTAAATTGTGCATCACAGACTCTCATCTGCATAATCTGACCGGTCTACTGGGAGAAGCTACTTTTCATGCGGATCACAGATGACCAAAAGTAATTCATGCAAAAAATATAGAGAGGGGGGGGGGGGGGGGGGAGCAAGGCAGAGAGAGAATTAGGGCTCCTTCTCACTGGGGTGGGTTTCTCTCACTCTAAATCAGTGATAAGTGGAGGAACATCAGAATGCATAGGAGGATGTTTCAGTCAGGGGGCCTCATATATTGAAATGATATATTCAACGAGTTTAAGAGTGTACAGTATGGGCCATCAGATTGCATTTAAAATGCAGGAGCAAAATATGCATTCCATAAAGCAGGTTTCCATCCAACCATTTTATGTGAGTAAAGTACGTCGGAGAGGCCTGATGGAAACAGGATATTCTTCAGTAAACTGTCCACAAAACAAAATACATTAGACAAGGTGGGGTCTTTTAGTGTCAGTAAAATGAATAATGCGAAAAATGGCAGTGGAAACGCTTTTTTGACATGTCTGGTCCTCCCACTAGTCCGGGAAAGCATGCAGTTTATTAGGCTACAGATGAGACAAGTTAGGAACTTCACAAGGTGGTGAAAGTGCAAGGTGATGAGCTTGACGCTCCTTTCCAATAAAAAAAATGGAGGCACTTATTCTGGTGACATGACCGTCGATGCTTGGCTGTCGTTAATAACCTCGTCATGTATGCTATACAGGCACTCTTGCCAACAGCATGGAAGAGGCCCTCGGCAGCGGTAGAGCCATGGCATCCGGGATGTTTACAGACTGCTTCTTGACCCCCCCCTTCCGGATCTTCTTCTGTAGCTAGCCAGGAAACAGTCCCGTCCAACAGCACTAGAGGCCTGCCTTTAAATGCCTCAGAGGCATGAGGGGAGAGGTGGTTCTGTAGATTGGCGGGATGGTGGAGGCCCCGAGCCGTCCATGCATGCAGAGAGGGAAGGCTGGTGAGCTCAGGCGTTCAGAAGATCGGCCTGGAGGCCAGCCACGGCATTCCGGTTCTTTGAGGCCTGGAATTGTGGCAGGGCACCAAGACAACAGACCGTAGACATCTGGTTAGAGTGGGTGTCCCCATGATAATGGTGAATCTGGGACTTGGTCTGAAAACATGGTGGAATCTAAGATGGTGAGATCAATCTCCATTGTAAACGAAGTAAGCTAGCTTAAGTAACTAAGTAAGCTTTTGCTACAGCAAGGCTTGTCACACTGTGTCTTGCATGCAACACAAAACAGAGAGGAGGAATGACTGTTTGATCAGGTTTAAGTAGGGTGGGAGTGCTGATTAAGGAGGGTGAGAACAGGTGTTAAGGCTGATTAGCAGTTAGTAGCAACTGCAGTTTGTTTTAGGTGTTCCGTTGAAGGCAAATAGTTAAGCGTTGCAAACAGTTGAGGCTGATTGGCAATGGTTAGCAGTTGGTGCTTGTTCAAGGCAACTAGTTAAATGTTACATTCAAATCTGGTCATTAACACCATTAATGGTGTTTTACTGTATTGCTGAGGGCATGAATATTACATTTGAGAGGTGATCTAAGCTTATCATTATCATTGGTCACATGCTTTGAGACCATATGAAGAGTCTATATGCTCTGTTTTTTGAGGGAAGTTCTGTTTAGCCTTTCCAGTGTTCCAAATGGCATCCTATTCACTTTATAGTGCACTACTTCTGACCATAGCCCTATAGTCCCTGGTCAAATGTAATGCACTATATAGGCAAAAGGGTTTAATTTGGGAAACACATGGAATCCACAGGGTGTGAACAACAAACAGATTCTTTATATAATATATCCAGCATTGTAAATCCTACTTATTTACTATGTAAATGTACTTTAGCTCGGCTCGTAATATGTTAGCTTAGGGAGAGTTATCACAAAGCTGCAGTATATCACGTGTGGAGATAGAGAGAGAGCGAATGATTAAGAACAATTGAGAATGATAGTGAAAGGAGAGAGGCAAGCACTCCACAAGAGTGAGAGAATCCCTTGACATGGGGTCCTGTCAGTCACTGGGGGTCTTTAGCAAACTACCTCATGAGTATTTGTATGAGTGGGGACTGCGGAGGAGAAAATAGAGGGTATGGGCCTCCAGATAGGTAACCTCCAGTTAAAATGTTTGCCATTTAACTGGTGTGGAAAAGTACAGTACTTACACTTAGCATACTCCTAGTTCATTAGCTGCAGGGACAAGGCAGGAAAGAGATGCCTGGCTTACTCACACATCATTATGATTGATGGGCCTTGCCTAGCGATTAGCCCTGATAGCGCTACAAGACTAAAGACATACCTGCTGCACTACATACTTACTGTACACGTTTTGTAGAACAACTGTAAGGTCACTTCTGGTAACTTTTTAAAAGGACGTTCTACTCCAAAATGCATAACAATTTAATGATGTTGACATCATCTGAAATATAACTGATGCTCGCCACTGAACTGTTGGGAAATGACGAGGAGCAAGCGGTGGCTGTGCGCTCGTGGCTCTCATTCAAGCCACTGTTCCCTCTGTTTGCAAAAAATATATGTTGTAACTTGCCACTCTGATCTTTAAGGGATAGTGCAAGATTTTGGCAATGAAACCCTTTTTCTACTTCAACAGTGTCAGATGAACTAACTAATGGATGCCATTTTTATGTCTCTGCATGCAGTTTGAAGGAAGTTGCGCCATTGCGAACTAGCGGTAGCGCTGATAGGTTTGGATTTCTGAACTTGAAATGTTATTAACTGGAAACACTTATCTCCCTCACTAGCTTTAAGCACCAACTGTCAGAGCAGCTCACAGATTACTGCACCTGTACATAGCCCACCTATAATTTAGCCCAAACAACTACCTCTTTCCCAACTGTATTTAATTTTTATTTATTTATTTATTTTGCTCCTTTGCACCCCATTATTTTTATTTCTACTTTGCACATTCTTCCATTGCAAAACTACCATTCCAGTATTTTACTTGCTATATTGTATTTACTTTGCCATCATGGCCTTTTTTGCCTTTACCTCCCTTCTCACCTCATTTGCTCACATTGTATATAGACTTGTTTATATTGCATTATTGACTGTATGTTTGTTTTTACTCCATGTGTAACTCTGTGTCGTTTTATCTGTCGAACTGCTTTGCTTTATCTTGGCCAGGTCGCAATTGTAAATGAGAACTTGTTCTCAACTTGCCTACCTGGTTAAATAAAGGTAAAATAAAATAAAAAAATAGAAAATTAATGATTAGCTGTAATAGAGACCTGAGGGGTGCCATAGCCGAGGGCTACACCAGACGTTAATGGTTATCTGTAGGAGGAAAGTATATAGTGGGTGCAATTAAGCATGGAATGTACTGAGTGTAGGGAAAGTGATCACGTAGCAGGCATTGATAAAGGGAGAGAGCCATGGATTAGTGATGAAAGGGGTCAAGGTCAGGTCAGGTCACGTTAAGGGAGAAAGAAACATTTATGGCCCGTATCACTTAGTTTTCTGCATAGCAATAAAGATGCAATGTTTGTTCAAATGTGTAGGAGGAGACTCAGCATAGAGAAAGGGTTAAATATCAGTGCTTGTGTGAATAATGTCTTTGTCTAATGCAGCTGTATTGATCCTCTGGGAAGAATAAACCTGGTTTGAGCTTTCATAGTGTCCGTTGAGTTTATTAGAACCTAACAGCACAATGACTGAAAGTGTTTGGTAATAGCTAGCATGCGTTGACTGGAAGTCTATGGGAACAGCAAGCATGCTAGGTGCTCCAATAGACTTCCAATCATTGCACTAGCTTCCTTTAAACTGCATTCAGAGATACAAATTGTATCCATTAGTTAATCTGACTCGAGGTAAGTAGAAAAAGGACTTCCCACTATCTCTTTAAAAACACATCTCGGGGGAGCACCGCTGGTAAATTCATCTAGGGGAAACACAACATGTTTGACTTAGTGTGGTCTAGGAAAAAGACCTATGTCAATAGCTTTATTCTGAAAATCCTGCTGTACTCTATCCTGAGTTAATGGCAATACGTACATTGTCAACATTGTGTTCTGGTAATTTAAGGCAGTGATTTATGTTTGCTAAATTACATAATGTTTTGGGATTTTTAAATATTTTTTCTTGTCCAGGACTTAACTTTTCAAGTTGTGGGGGAACCCTACATTATGGATTTCTTGGGAAGGCAAATAATAAAATATAATATTTTGTTTTTCTGTTGAAACAGATTGTTTTCTCAACAATGAATTGAATTAACATTAACATCTGTATTGTTGTTCCCTCTGCAATCATCCAGTCTCTATCTGAAAATTCTCCATATGCAGAATGACATTTTCATAGTCATTTATACGCAACAGTCTGTGGAGTCATGATAAAGTAACTGCCTATGCCTTGAAGCAGAGCACTGTGTGCCACAGGGACTCTAGACTGAAAACGGTTGACTAGTTTCCTGTGAAGACAGAAGTCACAGTCTCCTTCAGTTTGAAAAAGGAAATGCCAGTGATTACACAGCAATCTACTGCATGGCATAATCCCCTTCTGTGCTGAAATCAGTCGTGAAGTGGGGTCGAAGAAGTGACCAGAGAACTAGAAAATTAAATGAAACCATTTTCAGTGAGCGGAATGTGTTGTCTTTTACATTAATTGACACCAAAGTGTATTTATTGATTTGAATAAAGTTATTTCAACCAAATGTGAATTTTCAAAACATCCTTGCTAATTAGTATGGTTTATATGACTTATTCCGCATAAACATTTCAAGTCAGCCCTTCCTTCCTCATTTTTTTATCAAAACTTAACCTCTGACCTACAGGTAACTGCCAAAATAAAGTAAATACTTTAGCTACAAAGAATAATTAAAGCAGGTGCTTCCACACACAGGTGTGGTTCCTGAGTTAATTAAGCAATTAACATCCCATCATGCTTTGTGTCATGTATAAAAATGTCCAGTTGCCCATTATTTTGGCTACCATGGCTAGAAAAAGAGAGCTCTGTGACTTTGAAGAGGGATCTCAACGGAGCATAGGGGGTTTAAAGTGTGGGTGGGTGGGTGGGTGGGTGGGTGGTTGGTTGGGTGGGTCGGTCACCAGATCTCAACCCAATGGAACACTTACGGGAGACTCTGGAGCGTTTTCCACCACAATCAATAAAACACCAAATTATGGATATTCTCATGGAAGAATGGTGTTGCATCCTTCCAATAGAGTTCAAGACACTTGTAGAATATACAATAAATATATATATTTAAAAAAGTATGTGGACACCTCTTCAAATTTGTGGACTTGGCCATTTCAGCCACAACCGTTGACTCGAGTATAAAATCGAGCACACAGCCATGCAATCTCTATAGAGAAACACTGAATGGCCTTACTGAAGAGCTCAGTGACTTTCAACTTGGCACTGGCATAGGATGCCACCTTTCCAACAAGTCAGTTCGTCAAATTTCTGCCCTTCTAGAGCTGTGCTGTTATTGTGAAATGGAAACGCCTAAGAACAACAATGGCTCAGCCGCGAAGTGGTAGGCCACACAAGCTCACAGAATGGGACTGCCGAGTGCTGAAGAGTGTAGCGAGTAAAAATCGTCTGTCCTCGGTTGCAACTCTCACTACCGAGTTTCAAACTGCCTTTGGATGCAACGTCAGCACAAGAACTGTTCATTGGGAGTTTCATGAAATGGATTTCTATGGCCGAGCAACCGCACACAAGCCTAAGATCACCATGCGCAATGCAAAGCGTTAGCTGGAGTGGTGTGAAGCTTGCCACCATTGGACTCTGGAGCTGTGGAATGTGATGAATCACGCTTCACCATCTGGCAGACCGACAGATGTGTCTGGGTTTGACAGATGCCAGGAGAACGCTATCTGCCCCAATGCATAGTGCCAATTGTAATGTTTGGTGGAGGAGGAATAATGGTTTAGGGATGTTTTTCATGGTTCGGGCAAGGCCCCTTACTTCCAGTGAAGGAAAATCTTAACGCTACAGTGTGTGTGACATTGACATTCTGTGCTTCCAACTTTGTGGCAACAGTTTGAGGAAGGCCCTTTCCTGTCTCAGCATGACAATGCCCCTGTGCACAAAGTGAGGGTCCATACAGAAATGGTTTGTCAAATTCGGTGTGGAAGAACTTTACTGGCCTTCACAGAGCCCTGACCTCAAACCCATCGAACTCCTTTGGTATAATTTGGAACGCCGATTGTGAGCCAGGACTGATCAGCCAACATCAGTGCTGAGACCTCACTAATGCTTGTGTCTGAATGGAAGCAAGTCCCTGCATCAATGTTCTAATATCTAGTAGAAAGCCTTCTCAGAAGACTGGAGGCAACAAAGGAGGGACCAACTCCATATTAATGCCCATGATTTTGGAATGAGATTTTCCACATACTTTTGGTCATGTAGTGTATGCCAAGGCACACTGACAGAAGTTTACATACACTAAGTTGACTGTGCCTTTAAACAGCTTGGAAAATTCCAGAAAATTATGTCATGGCTTTAGAAGCTTCTGATAGGCTAATTTACATCATTTGAGTCAATTGGAGGTGTACCTGTGGATGTATTTCAAGGCCTACCTTTATACTCAGTGCCTCTTTGCTTGACATCATGGGAAAAATCTAAAGAAATCAGCCAAGACTTCAGACAAAAAAATTGTAGACCTTCAGAAGTCTGGTTTATCCTTGGGAGGAATTTCCAAACGCCTGAAGGTACCACGTTGTCACAAACGTCATAAGAACTGTAAATATACTCAGACCAACATGCAGCGTGATCTGGGTTCCACATCTTTTATTGGAAATAAGTGAACAACAAAACAATAACGCCTCAACGACACTTGATGACAATGGCGTGCTAACATGCAACTACACATAAAACAATATCCCACAAACACATGTGTTAAAAATGCTACTTAAATATGATCCCCAATTAGAGATGATTATCAGCTGCCTCTAATTGGGAGTCATACCAATCACCAACATAGAAAAACAAAACTAGAACCCCACATAGAAATAATAAATTAGACTAACCCCCAGTCACGCCCTGACCTACTCTACCATAGAAAATAAGGGCTCTCTATTGTCAGGACGTGACACACGTTCATCTGTACAAACAATAGTACGCAAGTATAAACACCATGGGACCACACAGCCATCATACCGCTCAGGAAGGAGGCGCGTTCTGTCTCCTAGAGATGAATTTAATTTGGTGTGAAAATTGCAAATAATCCCAGAACAACAGCAATGGACCTTGTGAAGATGCTGGAGGGAACAGGTACAAAAGTATCTATATCCACAGTAAAACGAGTCCTATATCGACATAACCTGAAAGGCCACTCAGCAAGGAAGAAGCCTCTGCTCCAAAACCGCCATAAAAAAGCCAGACTACGGTTTGCACTGCACATGAGGACAAAGATCATACTTTTTGGAGAAATGTCCTCTGGTCTGATGAAACAAAAATAGAACTGTTTGGCCATAATGACCATCATTATGTTTGGAGGGAAATGGGGAGGCTTGCAAGCCGAAGACCACCATTCCACGAGCACAAGGGTAGCAGCATCATGTTGTGGGGGTGCTTTGCTGCAGGAGGGACTGGTGCACTTCACAAAATAGATGGAATTATGAGGGAGGAAAATTGTGTGGATATATTGAACATCTGGAACAACATCTGAAGACATCAGTTAGGAAGTTAAAGCTTGGTCGCAAATGGGTCTTCCAAATGGACAATGACCCCAAGCATACTTCCAAAGTTGTGGCAAAATGACAACAAAGTCAAGCTATTGGAGTGGCCATCTCAAAGCCCTGACCTCAATACTATAGAGAATTTGTGGGCAGAACTGAAAAAGCGTGTGCCGAGAAAGAAGGTCTTCAACCTGACTCAGTTACACCAGCTCTGTCAGGAGGAATGGGCCAAAATTCACCCAACTTATTGTGGGAAGGTTGTGGAAGGCTACCCGAAATGTTTGACCCTAGTTAAACAATTTAAAGGCAATGCTACCAAATCCTAATTGAGTGTATGTAAACTTCTGACTCACTGGGAATGTGATGAAAGCTGAAATAAAAGCTGAAATAAATCATTCTCCCTACTATTATTCTGACATGTCACATTCTTAAAATATAGTGGTGATCCTGACTGACCTAATACAGGGAATGTTTACTTGGACTAAATGTCAGGAATTGTGAAATACTGAGTTTAAATGTATTTGGCTAAGGTGTATGTAATCTTCTGACTTCAACTGTACCTGTATATTGTCAAGTCCTAAATAAACTAAATTCACATAATGACTTTTACACAGCTCTTACTGCTGAACCTGAAAAGACTATGTGCCTGTGCTGTAAATGTCCAAGAAATACATGATCAACCAGCACAGACGAACAGTAACTTTTGCAATACAGTAACTTTCTTCCAAAGTCTTTCACAGTCTGGCAGATTGCTTGCCCATCACATTCTGTTGCCTATAAATACTGTAATGTATAATAATGTAATGTTGAGTAATGTTTTACATCTGCCATAGATTAAGTCTCGTTTAGCTGAGGTCAGTGACAGAGAAGAGTTCAACTGAGCTTGAAAGACGTAAAATGTCAAAGACATTGACAGTATGTTGAGAGGGGAAATAATGTGTGAATCATGAGAGAAGAAGGGGTGATGCTAGAACCCCCCCCCTCTCTCTCTCTTCATAAAGAGGTTTTCCAGAATGAGAAGTGGCATAATTATGCTATAATGGTCCCTTGGGGATTCCAGGGGTGACGTATAAGTGCCCTTATGGAAGAAATAGGGATAACACTGAGGAACACTTTGAATGAATTAACAATCAGTCATTATGCATACATTTCCTGAGGTGCACAGAAGCACACTACCCAGTTAACACACCATATTCTGAGAACCATACAGCATGTTTCTTAAAGCTTGGTGATAGTTTTGTTGTCTTGTGGTTATTTTGCATACATCCTTCACATAACTGTCTGGTAATGGTGCAGGATAGTTGCTTGACAAAAAAATGTATAAAAATCGTGTTATTTAATTACTTTAACAGAACGTTTACTAAAAGTCTTCCCAGCCTGGTGCAGGTCTACAATTTTTTTCTGGTGTCCTTTGACAGCTCTTTGGTCTTGGTCATACTGGAGTTTGGAGTGTGACTATTTGAGGTTGTGGACAGGTGTATTTTATACTGATAACAAGTTCAAACAGGTGCCATTAATACAGGTAATGAGTGGAGGACAGAGGAGCCTCTTAAAGAAGAAGTTACAGGTCTGTGAGAGCCAGAAATCTTTCTTTTTTTGTAGGTGATGAGTTGGAACACAGAATGAAGGAAAAGCAGCCAACAAGTGCCTAGCATATGTGGGAACTCATTCAAGATGGTTGGAAAAGCATTCCAGATGAAGCTGGTTGAGAGACTGCCAAGCTGTCATAAAGGCAAATGGTGGCTACTTCTTTATATGCTTTGGTAGGTTACTAATTAAACTTTCCACTGGCACACTGACTCACCCAATGATGAAGATTAAGCTATAGGCTATTCACCGGTGATGGCCAATGCACTCATTGTGGCAATAGCTGGTCTCAAGATAAACTACTTATTAAAACAGTGCTGCTGTTCACTCAAAATTGGGTGTTGTTGAGAAAATAAATATCTATCAATTCTCCACACAAATTTGTCTTTCCAAACTGTATGTTTATTTCCACAATTGTATTTTGAAATTTGCAAAAGGCAAACAGACAGCTGCAACAACCATAGAAATATAATCCATAAATGGCTGTTCCCGTTCAAGTCAGACTGGATGATGCTCTCTGGTGTATTTTGAACATTGAGAGTATTCTCCTGTGGTTCGATATTGATTTTGAATTACAAATGTTCCCACTTTTTTTTCTGTCTACAGGCATGGGCCCAGGGGCTTCAGCCATTGTAAGGCCCTACATTAATCAGTCCCTGAATACGACAATAATATAATATTCAAACTGACTCAATTTCCTTGTAAATGCTACAGACCCATGTAGGTTATATTTAATATTTTTATAATGTGATATATTCCCAGCATTAAATTATTGAGTTAACCTTCTCAGAGCTGCACAGTTAGAAGCCAAGCATATGCTATGTGTATTGTGAATAACATTTACCACTAGACCATACATCAAATAATAATTAAAGGAATATTACTCAGAAATATGAGAACTTGTCACGTTCTGACCATAGTTCTTTTATGTTTTCCTTGTTTTAGTGTTGGTCAGGACGTGAGCTGGGTGGGCATTCTATGTTGTGTGTCTAGTTTGTCCGTTTCTATGTATGGCCTGATATGGTTCTCAATCAGAGGCAGGTGTTAGTCATTGTCTCTGATTGGGAACCATATTTAGGTAGCTTGTTTTGTGTTGGGGTTTGTGGGTGGTGGTTTCCTGTCTTTGTGTTCTCTGCACCAGATAGGACTATTTCGGGTTTGGCCACGTTTGTTATTTTGTATTTGTGTAGTTGTTCACGTTATCGTCTTTTATTAAACATGTTGAACACGAACTACGCTGCATTTTGGTCCTCCGCTCCTTCGACGGAAGAAAACCGTTACAGAACTACTGTTCATATCCATTTAAAAGAAATCAGATGTATTACAGTTATGCAATAAGAATAGTATAGTATTTTATTAGGATGCCCAACTAGCCTCTGCCAAGGCAGTGGCTACTCTTCCTGGGGTCCAAACAGGAAACAATACAAAATACAGTACAATATACAGTACACAATACAATGCAAATTACAATACATAATACAATACACAATACACAATACAAATCAAATTTTAAAAATCGAAGCAAACTGTATTTGTCACATGCGCCGAATAGAACCTAACTGTGAAATACTTACTTAAAATGCAGTTTTAAGAAAATTGAGTTTCGGAAATAGCAGCAGTGTAAAAACTATCTTTCCACAGTCCCCGTCGTGCTGTAAGGTCTTCTTTTTTCTGGTTTTTGGATCTGGTTTTGTTGCTAGCTTTAGTTACCTGGAGTGGCATGTTCCATCCAGTATTCCATTTATGTAATACTGTGCATTTCACAGCCTCTGATCTGGGGACTGTGAAGAGACCTCTGGCTGCATAACCTTGTGTTGTACCGATGAATATCTTAACTGTGTGCCAACTGCTTGAACAGACAGTTCTGTACCTTCATCACATCAACACAGCCAGGAGAGATTGGCAGGCATACCACTGACATTAGTCCTCAGTGTACATCTAAATGCAATATGTGCTGCTCTGTTCTGAACCAACTACAATTTACCCATGTCCAATTATCAAATGGTACATACTGTACCAGAAGTCTTTAATGTCAAAGGATATAAAATATCCAACTACCTTTCACAGTCTTGCATCAGAATCAGAATCATCCATGTTTCTCAAATATCGAATTTAGAAGTTGTTGCAAATGTAAATTGTTGAAGTGTTTAAGGTAAGTTTAGGCATGAACTCCGAATGGTTAAGGTTTGGGATGGGCTTAAAGTACAAATCTCAAAAACACCTTTCTATTGCTGAATTTAAAATGGCAGACTTTGGAATCAGATGCTTATGCTCGTCCACAATGCCCTAGCAAATCCCAAACCTACTTGAACGTAACAGTGCTCACTGTTGCCCCTAGTGGCCGGTTTCTACATAATCTCCTGACGTCCTCAGACATGGGTGGATGTCCACTACCGACTTGTTTAGCTCTGTCCAGTACCTGTCTGTTTAGCTCTGTCCAGTACCTGTCTGTTTAGCTCTGTCCAGTACCTGACAGTTTAGCTGAGGTCCAGCAAATTGACAGGTGCTGGACAGAGCTAAACTAACAGGTACTGGATGCAGCTAAACTAACAGGTACTGGATGCAGCTAAACTAACAGGTACTGGATGCAGCTAAACTAACAAGTACTGGATGCAGCTAAACTAACAGGTACTGGACAGAGCTAAACTAACAGGTACTGGACAGAGCTAGACAGACAGGTACTGGACAGGGCTAAACAGACAGGAAAGTTCATAGTTACTAATGGGTAGGAGAAACATCACAGATTAATATCATTACTTCAGTATATTAGGAGCTAGTCACAACACCTCATAAGGAGCTGGAACTACACACCTGATAAAGTTATGGAACTACACACCCATAACCCTAACCGTAGCCCTTTTTAGCTAACCCTTCACATAACCCTAACCTTGACCTTAACTCTAACCCATAACCCTAACCCATAGCTAATGTTAGACACCTAGCCAACTAGCTAGATTTTGTAACATATCATACACTTAGCAATTCATAGCATATTGTACGTTTAGGAAATTCATGACATATAACGAATTGTAATTCGTTACATATCGTACGAAATGGGTGATGGACATCCACAAATTAATACATACAATACAAAACATAATACATCATACTAAATGGAGGGTCTCGGATTTAAGTACAGAATAATACGAAATGCTCTGAGACCAGATTCGATAAGGAGCTGGAACTACAAATCTGATAAGGAGCTGGAACTACACAGCTGATAAAGAGCTGGAACTACACACCTGATAAGTAGATTGAACTACACACCTGATAAGGAGCTGGAACTACACACCTGAAACTACAAACCTGATAAGAAGATGGAACTACACACCTGATAAGGAGTTGGAACTACACACCTGATAAGGAGCTGGAACTACACACCTGATAAGGATCTGGAACTAAACACCTGATAAGGAGCTGGAACTAAACACCTGATAAGGATCTGGAACTAAACACCTGATAAGGAGCTGGAACTAAACACCTGATAAGGATCTGGAACTAAACACCTGATAAGGAGCTGGAACTAAACACCTGATAAGGATCTGGAACTAAACACCTGATAAGGAGCTGGAACTAAACACCTGATAAGGAGCTGGAACTAAACACCTGATAAGGAGCTGGAACTAAACACCTGATAAGGAGCTGGAACTAAACACCTGATAAGGAGCTGGAACTAAACACCTGATAAGGAGCTGGAACTAAACACCTGATAAGGAGCTGGAACTACACACCTGATAAGGATCTGGAACTAAACACCTGATAAGGAGCTGGAACTAAACACCTGATAAGGAGCTGGAACTACACACCTGATAAGGATCTGGAACTAAACAACTGATAAGGAGCTGGAACTAAACACCTGATAAGGAGCTGTTCATCAAAAAAGTCTGCAAAGAAAACAATATGTCCCTTATTCAAAGACTGAAATCTGAACAAAACTCTTAAAATATTGATCAAAATGAATAAACTGTTTTTCTTCACTAAATGCTACAATGAATCACAAATATGTATACCCGTTGTATCTATAGCTACCTCATCCTTCAAGATGAAGTAATTAACCACCCCAAGAGCACAGAAATATGAATCCCAGCCCAGACAGGGCTGTGTCCCAAAGTGCACAACTTTTGATGGGTCTCTGGTCAAAACGAGTGCATTAAATAGGGAATATGGTGACATTTGGGACGTAGCCCTGATTAAGGGATTGGAATGTGTGACCAGGTAGAATTGGAGGAGGCATACATACGACTCTAATCAATAATTGGTCACAGTGTACTCTAACGGAAAATTGCTGTCTTGGAATGTGGAACGTAGCAGTCTTATCTGGCTCAAGGTAAACTGTGCTTAATTGCTGTTACACTTGATTATGCTCCAAATATTAGGCAGCCTAAGAAACCTGTAGTGTGGTGCATCTTAAGCAGTATGCTGTAACAGTGTATGCATAATATGCAGATTTCTGTTCACATTCCGGGATATCTCTGCTGACAATATACTATTTATATTCCAATAGCGCTCATCCATGCAAAGTCAATTTACTCATCTGAAATCATATTGTCTTTACACGCTTAATATGGGTTACTATGGTTATGAATTAAGGAATAAAACCACATATTTCTTTGTTTTGCATATGTGACCGACAGGCTCTATTCGCTCTTAAGTAGCAAAATTTGAAATAGTGTTTTTTACATTTTTACAAGCCATGAGGCCAAAGGAATTGTCTGCAGAGCTCCGATACAGGATTATGTCGAGGCACAGATCTGGGGAAGGGTACCAAAACGTTTCTGCAGCATTGAAGGTCCCAAAGAAGACTGTGGCCTCCATCATTCTTAAATGGAAGAAGTTTGGAAATACCAAGACTCTTCTTAGAGCTGGCTGCCCAGCAAAACAGAGCAATTAGGGGAGAAGGGCCTTGGTCAAGGAGGTGACCAAGAACCTGAGGGTCACTCTGAGAGAGCTCCAGAGTTCCTCTGTGGAGTTGGAAGAACCTCCCAGAAGGACAACCATCTCTGCAGCACTCCACCAATCAGGCCTGTATGGTAGAGTGGCCAGAAGGTCAAACACAAATCAAACATGTAACGTTAGCTAGCGATTCAGCCAGCTAATGTTAGCTTGCTAGCTAACAGTACGCTTTAACTTGAAAATAAAATGACTTCCTGACAAATTAGAAAAGTATAATATCTGAAAATCTAGCTAGCTAGACGATCTTACCCATATGCATGGATGGACGTTTCTCCCTCTCTGTCACGGATGCCATGGTTGCCCTTAGTTTGAAGGTAATACAGAGACAGGCATTTTATACGACATCCTTCTGTCTGTTCTCTTTTCGAGTCCCTCTACATATTTGCAATCAAATGCCATAATTTTCTCTTTCTCCTTAGCTATCGTACTCTAATTCCACTGGGCATCCCACTGATTTCAAAAGTCGGTCCTTTAGAAAGTAGAGAGCAACACTTTTGCAGTTCTACTACGTGACGTCTTTCAAACAAGAAGCTTCAGAAAGGATTACCTACACATACTGACCAGCTCATGTCATAGACAGAAGCGTGCTACATGGCAGACCAATCCCAACTCATCTCTCAACATCTCCAGTCCATCCATTATCTCAGCCAATCATGGCTAATGGAAATTAACTCTTGGAAGGAAGATAGTCGGGAGGACATATTCTTGGACGAATGTATACTGTATGTACCAAGGCTCAGACACAGACTGTGAATACTCGGCTAAAACTATTGCAATACAATTGGTTGATGCGAACAGATGTAACCACTGCTAAGTTAAATGCATTTAATAGTACAATTCCAGATATATGCTACAAGTGCAATCACTCTAAAGGGATTCTGTTTCATTGTCTGTGGGACTGTGAGAAAATGCACAATTTTTGGAAGGAGGTATCACATATGATATCCCAAATAGTATCAGTAAAATTGCCTCTCCATCCCAAAGTGTTTACCCTGGGGTTGTACCAAATCAATCCTCATCTAAAGAACCAAGAACAAACTCTTATAGATATGTGCTTGTTGCAAGCAAGAGGCTTGATAGCTCTTGCCTGGAAAAGTGTGAACAGACCTAGTATTGCCCAATGGCATAGGGAAATGTTGTCTTGCCCAACAATGGAAAAGATAACATACACGGTTAAGGGTAAACAAGACACCTTTGAAAAGGTTTGGGGACCATTTTGGGATTTTGTTGAGCAGCGTGATGTGGGTGAAATAATAAAGGAAAATCAGGGTAGTGTGTGCATGTGGTGTGGTGGGGAGAGATATCCAATTGGCTTCTGGCGCTGTGTTTCATCTTAAATTTGCACCAAATATGTTCTATCCTATTGGATCAGACCACTGTAATTGTGATGGTTTTATGCTTCTGTAACACTTTTGTTTCATCTGAGATGTTTCATTACATATCTAATCTAATAGATATCATATAATTTTTGCTGTTATATTTTTTTCATGTAATATTTCTTCTTATATATGTCTTGTTAAAGAATACAAATAAATAACTATATTGTTTAAAAATAAAATATAATGGCTAATGGGAAGGTTTAATTTTTTTCCGTGGCTAATCCAACTAGGCTCGTAATTTACCAATTTTATTCATATTTACATATGGTATACTAGTTTGTTATTAAGGCAAATGAAAGCTTAAAAAAACAACGTTCAATTGCCTGTCCTGTGAAGTAGTGATGCGTGACAGACAGTACCAGTCAAAAGTACTCATTCAAGAATTTCTCTTTATTTGACTATTTTCTACATTGTAGAATAATAGTGAAGAAATCAAAACTATGAAATAACATATGAAATCACGTTGTAACCAAAAAGGTGTTAAACAAATCAAAATAGATTTTATATATTAGATTCTTTAAAGTTGCCACCCTTTGCTTTGAAAAAGCCGGTGTGTGGAGGATATATTGGCACGGGTGTTGTTAGGCCCGAGACTAATATACAGGTTACCAACATATTCAAATAATTATATTTTCACAAAATTTTCATTTTGATGAATTTATTCATACTATTTCGTCCTTCCACAAGACATAGTCCCGATACTAATCTAGGGTTGCTACCAAAGCCGGCTGGCCTTTCGTTCTATGGGTTCAGTTGCTAGAGACGCCACCAAGTCGTTCAGTCTTTTTGTTCTGTATCTATCTATCTATGGACACAACCCAGTCGTTTGTTCTAAATGATCCATTTCCATACTGGCTGGCAACATTCTCATCCCTTGCTTGCTAGCTAACCAACTACAGCTAACTTAGTCAAGTAAAAAAAAAAGAAGTAGTTGCATTTGAATAAGTTGTTTTCTTCTGGGATTTATTTGGATACATCCAAAACAATGAGCTAATGAGGCGCAATTTTGCGTGGCATAGAAAATGTGCTTACTCGTCAGGACACGGCTAGCCAACCACACAGCTAACAAAATTACTTCAAATTGATGCTGTAAAAACTGAAAACTAGCTTCAGTTCGTTTGACCTTTTTTCCAATTTATATTTCTATGTATCCATAAAACTTTTGTCAGCTGATTCATGATTTAGACTGGCTGAGAAACGCTGCCCGTCACGTTCATTAGTATGGGACAGCTGGAGATCTAATTTTAATATTGAAACAATGTTGCAAATGTTGAAGAGACAGACAGCAAGGTTTATACAAATGTTTGCTGTTGAAAACAAAATGTTAGTCTTAAAGAAATGTGAGATAATGCCTTGATGCTTTTTATAGTGGAGATCAAGTTTTCACATTGCTTTGCTGATGAGACAGTGGATTGCGCAGTCAGATGGAACAGAGTAAATAGGCATTTTAACTTCATAGATTTAGCCGGTGGAATAGACACTGGTTGGAAGTCGATTTTAACCAATCAGCATTCAAGATTAGACTCAGCCGTTGTGTAATGATCAGATTACCAAGTTCTGATAAGTACAGGAATATACATTTGCTTAACAAGTCACATAATAAGAAGCATGGACTCACTCCGCATGCAATAATAGTGTTTAACATGATTTTTTAATGACTACCTCATCTCTCCACCCCACACGTACAACTATCTGTAAGGTCCCTCAGTCGAGCAGTGAATTTCAAACAGATTCAAGCACAAAGACCAGCGTGGTTTTCCAATGCCTCACAAAGAAGGGCACCTATCGGTAGACAAATAAACAACAGACAACGAATATCCCTTTGAACATGGTGAAGTTATTAATACACTTTGGATGGCCTATCAATACACCCTGTCACTACAAATATACAGGTATTCTTCCTTACTCAGTTGCCGGAGAGGAAGGAAACTTCTCTGGGATTTCACCATGAGGCCAATGGTGATTTAAAACAGTTACTGAGTTTAATGGCTGTGAAAACATCAAACTGAGGATGGATCAACAATGGGCTCCTGAGTGGCACAGTGGTGTAAGGCACTGCATCTCAGTGCAAGAGGTGTCACTACAGTACCTAGTTCTAATCCAGGCTGTATCACATCTGGCCATGATTGGGAGTCCCATAGGGCGGTGCACAATTGGCCCAGCTTCATCAGGGTTTGGCCAGGGTAAGCCGTAAATAAGAATTTGTTCTTACGTGACTTGCCTAGTTAAATAAAAATACATTGTAGTTAATCCACAATACTAACCTAGATGACAGAGTGAAAAGAAGGAACACCTTACAGAATACAAATATTCCAAAACATGCAGCATGTTTGCAATAAGGCACTAAAGTAATACTGCAAAAAAATGTGGCAAAGCAATTAACTTTTTGTCCTGAATACAACGTGTTATGTTTAGGGGCAAATCAAATACAGCACATTACTGAGTGATGGGTGATGGACATCCACAAATTAATACATACAATATGAAATGTAACATATCACTGAAAGTGTCTCAGATTTACATACAGAATAATACAAAATGCTCAGAGAACAGATGGGATTAGGAGCTGGAACTCACACCTGCAAGCTGTGCTCATCAAAACAGTCTGCAAAGGAAACATTGTACCACACACATGTCCCTTCTCCAAAAACTGAACAAACCTATTATGATATTGATCAACATTCTACACTAAATGCTTCAATGAATCACAAACATTCATATCCATTGTATCTATATCTACATCTTCCCTCAAGGTAAAGTAATTACCCACCCCAAGAGCACAGAAATATGAACGCCAGACCTGGACTGGGTCCCAAATGAATGTACTACTTAATGTACTACTTTTGATGGGTCTCTGGTCAAAACGAGTGCATAAAATAGGGAATATGGTGACATTTGGGACGTAACCCTGATTAAGGGATTGGAATATGTGACCAGGTAGAAATTGTAGGAGGCATACATACGACTCTAATCAATGATTGGTCACAGTGTACTCTAACGGAAAATTGCCTCCTCGGAATGTGGAACCTAGCAGTGTTATCTGGCTCAAGGTAGTCTTCGCTTAATTGCTGATACACTAGATTATGCTCCAAATATTAGGCAGCCTAAGCAACCTGAAGTGTGGTGCATCTTAAGCAGTAAGCTTTAACTGTGTATGCATAATACAGATTTCTGCTCACATTCCTGGTAATCACTGCTGCCAAAGCCAATATAACATTTATATTCCAATAGCTCTCATCCATCCGTTTTACATATATTCATGTGAAATCACCTTGTCTTCAAACGCTTAATGGTGTTAAGAATTTACTAAAATTCAGAAGAGAGGACCAGACTTGAATGCAACACTTAACTGGTTACCTTGAACGCAGCTCCCTACTAACTCAACAAGCACCAGCTGCTACTAACTTCCAATCAGCTTCCACACCTGATGCAACACTTTAACTAGTTGCCCTGAACGCAGCTCCTCAACAGCATCAGCTGCAACTCATTGCTAATCAGCCTCCATACCTGTCCTGACTCTCCTTAATCACCACTGCCACCCTATGTAAACCTTACCAAACTAACATTCCTCCTGTGAGGGGATACAGGAAATGGGTTTAATATTAAGGGGCATATTGAGTAGACCATGATTAGATTTGGTTTCAAATACTTAGTTGTCTTTTTATTTTTAAGAGAAACTGGGCTGGCAGGTAAGATGTAGTTTCTCACGGTCTCTGGCCCTCACTCCAGAACAGTCAGTGATGGTAATGCACCATAACGTTGGATGCCATCCACCAATAATCCCCACCGAAGATGCATTACTCCTGTGTTCCACAGTGCGTGTTGTAGAACACTGGCGTTACTAGCCTTGTCAAGTTCTGCTGAGCAAGTTTGCTGCACAGCAGGTTAATTGTAATATTTTGTTGAATCTCGCACCAGCTCCTCTCAGTTCTTGTTTCTCTAACCTTGTACTGTTTCTGTCTTTAACCTTGCTGATGAAGTCAGTTGGCCCTTGCTGCTTAATGCTTTAGTTTTATTTAGTTGTCAATTGCAATTTCTATCCCTTGTTCCTCTCATATTATGGCCCAATAAGCTGCCTGCTTTCCCAACGTTTCCTCCCCGACAAGCTGGCCAAGTCCGTGGTCCATTTCCATGTGCTGTTCCGAGTGCATTTCCCAAAGATCCTTGACCCTGCTTCACTGAACGTACCAGCACATCTTCTGGCCACATGCCCCGCTCCTCTGTGTACCTATTTACCATATTGGCCTCATCCATATCCTGCAGACTGACCTTCTCACTCTAGAAATGCCATCTTCATCTCACTGCATGGTCCAGCCATGATTGTTCTCACTTATGTTGCTACCTCCCTCATGCCCCCACTAAACTAATTCTCCCTCTCTCTGTTTGGTTGACTATGGCTGCCAATCCTGGTGGGACCACAACCAACTCCACCCATGTTGCTACGGCATGAGGACACCACGCATCCAAGGGCCACCATGTTAACATCCCCACACCACCAACTTGGTTTCCAAGTCTCAGATCAGGCCTCAAAGACTTCGACCCAGGCCCCCAAACCTGCTCCGGACCTGGCTTTTCCCTCAGCCTCAGATAACGACTTGACATTGGACACAGCCTAAGTCAAACAGCAGCTACCCCCAACAGCTCAGCAGGCCCATATTCCTTCCCGCCCTTTTTCTAATACCTGACACAGGTACACATCCCTCTCCCTTATCTCCTCCACTCTCCAGGCCGGCAGTGTACTACCTGCATCCAATGGCTTCTTTGGCCCCCAGACTCCCTTGCTTCTTGCAACTACTTTTTACTCTGGCCCAACTGATCGCTGCTCCGGAAGTGGCTCACCTTACCCACTCTGCCAGCGACAGCCGATCTCTCTCAGCATACTGCTTCCTCTACCCCCCCCCCCCCCCCCCACATATGCTCCGTCTCTGCCGCTGGTGCAACTTTTCCAGTTGCCCGCTCTGGCCTCCCGGCTCCCTTGCCAGCTCGATCTTCACAGCCTTTGGATCCTCTTGACCCCAGGTCTCACTTGTGCTTCTCTGGCAGCAGCTCACCCTCTTTCTCTGTCAGTGTTGACCGCTTTCCCTCAGGTCTCGCTGACCTCCTGGCTTCCTTGCCTGCTCCTTCTTCACAGCCTCTGGCTCCCCTCCCCCATGCCCAGGTCCTGCTGGCCCCATCTCAATCCAGTGATTCACCCTCTATCTGCCAGTGTTGACCACTTTCACTCAGGACCCGCTGCAACCACTGCAATGCCTCCTCTGCTCTCTGCCAACAACGAATCCTCACATCCCCCACCTACTCAGCCAGTTATGTGCCCACTGCCGTCTGGCCCTGGCTACAGCCACCAGAAACTCTTCCCCCCCTCAGGACCCGCTGGCCCATGACGGTGACACACAGTGGTGGATCATCCCCTCTGCCAGTGACGACTTCTCTTTTCATCGCTGGTCCCATAACTGCAATCTGTGCAGTGCATCACCTTCCATCCCTACCAGCCATGAAATCCCAGACAGTTATGTGCCAACTAATCCTGCAGCGGTTTGGCCCCTGGTTTTACCAGCTGAGACCCTCTCCTCGATCAGTGAACCGTCTGCCTCTGTTAAAGTCTTCAACTGCCCGCCACAGCCCAGCCGTGCCAATATTCCCCAATCTCCTTTTTCATCCTCTCTGTATGCATCCAGATGCTGAGGTTATATCTCCATCGCAGTCTCTATGCTGGGATTTGTTTATTTTGGTGTTCTTTGGCTTCCTGCAATGTTCTGAGTTTATATTCTCATTTTCTACCTAACATCCCTTCTCAGCATATCAGACAGACATCACCATCCTCGACAAAGATACCTTCACCATCACACAGGAAACTGACCAGTTTGGCAGAACCTCAAGTTTACCTGTTCTAGCTAACATCTGCCCTTACCAACCACTCACCTACTTCCTACAGCTCAGAGAATTTCAATATCTGATCCACCAAATGTGATTTCATCGCCTCCCCACATTCCCATCTGAGACAAATACGATCACTGTATGGCTATCCTGTTGATCAATTCTGCGGACACTACTTCCACATTGGCGCTGCATCCATGGAATCTCGACACAGCATCCCAGACCATACTATACAATTCCTTGCACGCTGGTCCTCTCAAGCTTATCATCCAATAGAGCACAAAGTGTTCTTCAATGGAAGCTTTGAGAACCTTTTCACGAGTGAGTTCCAAATCAAACATTTTATTTTATTTATGCAGAACATTTCAAACAGCGAATGCAATGCAGTGTGCTTAACAGGAAAAAACTATGAAAGTAAAAGCTGAAATATTTACTACACAACAAACATAAGATAAAATAATGGCAAATTGTACAACTTAAAAGCACCCAAAGGAAAAGCAAAGCTACAAATCTTAAGATTTTTTGTAAATATGTCCAGTTTCGGCCCCACTCGGGTTCTCTGGCTGGGGGCATAATAACTAAAGGCTGCCTCTTGGTCCTAGGCTGTGGGGTAGTTAAAAGGCCAGTGCCAGATGACCTGAGAGAACAGTAGCAGACCCAAAATGTAACCTTGTGGAAGGCCACATGATATGTATTTTCTGAGGTCCTAAAGCAATCTTAAAACTGGACCGGCGATGCCAACCCACCTCTCCAGTTTGTCCAGAAGGACATGATGGTCAACAGTGTTAAATGCAGCACTTTTTAAATCTGAAGACAAGGACAGAGAGCTGTTTGGTATCTAAGAACATTTACCACTTTAAGTAAGGCTGTCGCTTGGCTGTGATGGGCACAGAAATCAGATTGGAATTTTTCTGAAATACAGTTGGCACTTAAATCGTTTAGCTGTTTGAACCCCGGTTTCTCCAGACTTGTGCTTAAGAATGGAAGTTTGGCGATTATTCAGCTCTAAGCAATTTTCGACCAATCTAGATGACTTTTCTTCAGAAGGGATTTCACCATAGCAATTTCTTGTGCAGTGGGGAAAGTGCCTGTGAACAGGGAATGATAAACAATATTTTGCACTTCAGATATGTAATTAACCCCTTTGAAGGTGGTGGGGATATGATTGAGAAGGCAGGTAGAAGGCTTAAGTCGTGATGCCACTTTCCTGAGCATGTCTGTGTCAACCAGGGAAAATTAAATCCATAGTGCCTGTGTGGTAGACTAGGGCACATAGCAAACCTTTCATCAGGTCTTGCTTGACTGATACCCAGCCTAATGTTGGTTATCTCATCTATGAAATATGCAGCAAACTCATCATATTTAGATGTGGAGGAAAGTTCACAGGTTTGTGTGGGTAGGCTTTATCAGGCCATCCATGGTTGAGAAGAGCACTCTTGAATTAGTCTGATTAATAATGATCAAGTTAGACATCAACATCAGGAGAGCACACATGCTCATCTCTCAGAACCTGCATTAACTCAAGCAGTGTCCTCTAGTCCCTGCCTCCTATCACGGACATCATTTACCTCATGCACTGAATCCTACCCATCCAGCCAAAAGAGGATTGGCTTCCTAGCTGAACCTGGTTCCTCAAGGTTTTCTTCCTTCAAGGGAGTTTTTTTTCTTGCCACAGTCACTTCTTCTTGCTCTCCTGGGGTCTACACGCTATACTACCTCGACTATATTGCCAACCATTCAGCACCTGCAGTCCAGAATGGCTCACTTCCTCTCCAGGGTCAGAGTAACTTGGCCTTCTCTTCTTGGGGATTGGCACCGCATCTGCCTCATGCACAAATTCATGTTGGTCCTATGACCAGAAAATGTGAAATATTCCTCTATTAAAATGGACAAGACACCCTGTTAATAATAATAAAAATGCAGGGCTATCGATCGACTTGGCTACTCGTTCATTGCAACTGCAGCGCGAGTGGAAGCAGGGCGAAGTGTTTCTAATGTTGTAAGACTCTTGAATAAAAACTGTGACAATGCTGAATAAAAACGTAGACATGAACTCAATAAACACAGCAGCTGTTTGCTGTATTCTATTAGTCTCTTTCTCTGGTCATGGTTTTAAAAGTTACGAAATCTCACATAGGCTAGGGGTTGTGGAAGCTGTAGGAACAGTGATATGAGCTATCCGAGTAGGCACACTAGATGTCATTTATGTAGAAAAGCCTGGTCAATCTTCTATGAATGGTTTAGAGATTGACCAGTCAGTTGGTGACCACTGGATTAGTGTCCGCACTGAGATTAAAAGGTTGGGAGTAAGATCCCCAACTGAGTCATACCAAAGGCTGTAAAAATGGGACCTGGTGCTCCTCTGCTTGGCACTCAGTATTACGGAGATAGATTGGGGGTAGGGCCCTGCAATAGACTAGCGTCCTGTCCAGGGGCTGTACTTGTGCAGCAAGCTGCATCACACTACAGAAACACTAGATATGCTCCTGCTCCTATTAGCTCTTCCGATTGCACAAGCTAAGGCTCGTGCAAGGCTACTTAGTATACCTATTCTAGCCTTTGTCTTCAATTCAGTGCCTTTGAACATTGAATTAACTACTGTAGAATATTCTTTGTGTTCACAGTTAGCAATGCATATAGTAGTTGGTCCTACCAATAGAAGTCTTAATGCCATAGAGAAATTCATGTAGAGCATCAAAGAGTACTATTAAATATTTGTAGCCATAGAAATGCTGGGTAACTATTCTGTGATGTTGATGACAGATCATTTAAAGAGGGTTGTATTCTGGGAAATGAGTCCTCGGGGGAGGGTTGATCCCATGGGTTCAAAATTGTATATATAATTCAGATGCAAATCTCATATCAATTGGCTGTTCAATAACAGTACATACCGGTGGCTTAGTAATATTTTTGTAGGGGAGAGAGCAATTTTTCTCTCAGTTTGACAGATGTAGCCAATTGAATAGCCTATTATTATAGAAATCCAATCCAATTTTAATTGTCACGCTTCGTAAACAGGTGTAGACTAACAACAAAATGCTTACCTTTGGGTCCTTTTCCAACAATGCAGAATTAAGACGAAGATTTTTTTAAATATATAGGAATATGCATAAAAACATCCTCCAATTGCAACTTCTGACCATGCCTCCACATATTGTCTAAAAAAATGGTTTATATACGTTTAATACCCTCAAACACCAAGTTAGATATAGGCTAACTAATTTCAAAATAGGCTATCATCAATGCCAATCGTGAATTATAATTATAATTTTTACCGGTGAAATACTTATTTTCCACCATAATTTGCAAATTAATTAATAAAAAATCCTACAATGTGATTTTCTGGATTTTTTTTCTAATTTTGTCTGTCATAGTTGAAGTGTACCTATGATGAAAATCACAGGCCTCTCTCATCTTTTTAAGTGGGAGAACTTGCACAATTGGTGGCTGACTAAATACTTTTTGGCCCCACTCTGTATCAGTTGTTTTGCATGGGCTATGTCTCAATTGATCCACCGATGTCAGCCAGATGTCAGCCATCTGCATCTGTGGTGAAAAGGTAGCAAAGCTACAGCGGTGTGTCAAACCATGAGACATGCAAAAATAATTAGTCTTATCGCGAAAACGTCTATCGTTTCTGAGCAGAAAGATGAGACGCTCACGAACATGGTGGTGTTCTCCGTTTTGCTCTACACGCTGCAGACTCCCTAACTCTTCGCCATTGTACACGATGGCCCATTGCTCTGAGACTTCATTTGACCATTCTAACGCCCGCATGGGGCATCCTTGCCTTAATGGTGCTGACTTTCTGGTCTAACTCTTCGACTGACATATCAGATTAGCATTCCCTGACAGACATATGATCTATTTCCATCCTTATGAAAAAAGGCTAACGGTTACACTGTCATGAAATATGATTATATATTGACTATGAAACAAATAGGACATGGCCTGCTTATGAGTTGCCATGAAATAAAGTTTGTTTAATTCAACTGAAAATGACAAGAACAGGCATTTGTAGCTAAATGCTTTTGGTAAGCTTGAGAATAAAAATGGCATGATTTATCATTCTACGGTGTTTATGTGTGTAATATAGTAGAATGTTATGAACCGACACTGAATCGTAGGAGCTAACTACCTACTATGTAAAAGTTGGATGGAAGAACGCCCAGTGCTGCTTACCTGAGATGCCATCATCACGCAGTCCTTCTTCGTAGGTGTCCGCTATGACTTCCTTTGTGTTGGAAAAAAATTGCTTTCAGAAAAATTATTTTGGATTGAAAATAAAGAAGTTTGGCTCTCGACAAAAACACACAAATGTACCTCCATAGCATATAACAATTTGCCTGTGATTAACCAGACTGTCATACAAACTTGCTCTGCTGAATTCTGGACGCATAACTGAAGGTGCTTTCATAACCTGCCACCACACCCACAAGCGAGCCACTCAGGCACAGAATGACGTGTGGAAGAGGGCGAAGAACGAGTTGGGAGTAACAACAGTTTGTTGCAAGTTGGGGAGGGGGGCTAATAGCCGAACAATAGACTATTCAACCTTCAGTAGAGACCAGTCTCAACGTCAACAGTGAAGAGCCCTGTGCAACTGGGTACTGGACTTCCTGACGGGCCGCCCCCAGGTGGTGAGGGTAGGCAACAACATCTCCTCCCCGCTGATCCTCAACACTGGGGCCCCACAAGGGTGCGTTCTGAGCCCTCTCCTGTACTCCCTGTTCACCCACGACTGCGTGGCCACGCACGCCTCCAACTCAATCATCAAGTTTGCGGACGACACAACAGTGGTAGGCTTGATTACCAACAACGACGAGACGGCCTACAGGGAGGAGGTGAGGGCCCTCGGAGTGTGGTGTCAGGAAAATAACCTCACACTCAACGTCAACAAAACTAAGGAGATGATTGTGGACTTCAGGAAACAGCAGAGGGAACACCCCCCCATCCACATCGATGGAACAGTAGTGGAGAGGGTAGCAAGTTTTAAGTTCCTCGGCATACACATCACAGACAAACTGAATTGGTCCACTCACACAGACAGCATCGTGAAGAAGGCGCAGCAGCGCCTCTTCAACCTCAGGAGGCTGAAGAAATTCGGCTTGTCACCAAAAGCACTCACAAACTTCTACAGATGCACAATCGAGAGCATCCTGGCGGGCTGTATCACCGCCTGGTATGGCAACTGCACCGCCCTCAACCGTAAGGCTCTCCAGAGGGTAGTGAGGTCTGCACAACGCATCACCGGGGGCAAACTACCTGCCCTCCAGGACACCTACACCACCCGATGCTACAGGAAGGCCATAAAGATCATCAAGGACATCAACCACCCGAGCCACTGCCTGTTCACCCCGCTGTCATCCAGAAGGTGAGGTCAGTACAGGTGCATCAAAGCTGGGACCGAGAGACTGAAAAACAGCTTCTATCTCAAGGCCATCAGACTGTTAAACAGCCACCACTAACATTGAGTGGCTACTGCCAACACACTGTCAATGCCACTGACTCTACTCCAGCCACTTTAATCATGGGAATTGATGGGAAATGATGTAAATATATCACTAGCCACTTTAAACAATGCTACCTTATATAATGTTACTTACCCTACATTATTCATCTCATATGCATACGTAGATACTGTACTCTATATCATCGACTGCATCCTTATGTAATACATGTATCACTAGCCACTTTAACTATGCCACTTGGTTTACATACTCATCTCATATGTATATACTGTACTCGATATCATCTACTGTATCTTGCCTATGCTGCTCTGTACCATCACTCATTCATATATCCTTATGTACATATTCCTTATCCCCTTACACTGTGTATAAGACAGTAGTTTTTTGGGGGAATTGTTAGTTAGATTACTTGTTCGTTATTACTGCATTGTCGGAACTAGAAGCACAAGCATTTCGCTACACTCGCATTAACATCTGCTAACCATGTGTATGTGACAAATAAATTTGATTTGATTTGATTTGATTTGATTTGATTTGATTTGAGGCAACTGGCCTTCTAGGCAGAGTTGCAAAGAAAAATACATATCTCAGACTGGCCAATAAAAAGACAAGATTAAGATGGGCAAAAGAACACAGACACTGGACATAGGAACCCTGCCTAGAAGGCCATCATCCTGGAGTCGCCTCTTCACTGTTGACGTTGAGACGAGTGTTTTGCGGGTACTATTTAACCTGTTGCGTCGAGCCATCCCGGATCCGGGATCGTGAATACAGCCTCAAGCTCATTACCATAACGCAACGTTAACTATTCATGAAAATCGCAAATGAAATGAAATTAATATGCTAGCTCTCAAGCTTAGCCTTTTGTTAACAACACTGTCATCTCATAACAGTAGCTAGCTAGCGTAGCATTTAGCGTTAGCATTAGCGTTAGCATTCAGCAGACAACATTTTCACAAAAACCAGAAAAGCATTCAAATAAAATTATTTACCTTTGAAGAACTTCAGCTGTTTTCAATGAGGAGACTCTGTTAGATAGCAAATGTTCAGTTTTTCCTGAAAGGTTATTTGTTTAGGAGAAATCGCTCCGTTTGGTGCGTCACGTTTGACTACCAATAAAAAAACGAAAATCCAGTCATAAAAACACCTAACTTTTTTCCAAATGAACTCCATAATATCGACTAAAACATGGCAAACGTTGTTTAGAACCAATCCTCAAGGTGTTTTCCACATATCTCTTCGATGATACATCGTTTGTGGAAGTGTGCTTTCTGTCCTGAATCCCAGGAGAAAATGCCCGCAACTGAAGATTACGCACCAATTTAGAGAAAGGGCACCGGGCGGACCCCTGGAAAATGTAGTCTCTTATGGCCAATCTTCCAATGATATGCCTACAAATACGTCACAATGCTGCAGACATCTTGAAGAAACGACAGAAAGCGCAGGCTCGTTCCTGGTGCATTCACAGCCATATAAGGAGACATTGGAAAACAGAGCTTCAAAAATTCTACCCATTTCCTGGTAGAAGTTTCATCTTGGTTTCGCCTGTAGCATGAGTCCTGTGGCACTCACAGATAATATCTTTGCAGTTTTGGAAACCTTAGAGTGTTTTCTTTCCAGAGCTGCCAATTATATGCATAGTCGAGCATCTTTTTGTGACAAAATATTGCACTTAAAACGGGCATGTTTTCTTATCCACAAATTAAAAGAGCGCCCCCTATATCCAAGAAGTTAATGAAGCTGCCAGTTGAGGACTTGTGAGGCATCTGTTTGTCAAACTAGACACTTTAATGTACTTGTCCTCTTGCTCAGTTGTGCACCAGGGCCTCCCACTCCTCTTTCTATTCTGGTTAGGGCCAGTTTGCGCTGTTCTGTGAAGAGAGTAGTACACAGCGGTGTACGAGATCTTCAGTTTCTGGGAAATTTCTTGAATGGAATAACCTTCATTACTCAGAACAAGAATAGACTGACATGTTTCAGAAGAAATGTCTTTGTTTCCTGCCATTTTGAGCCTGTAATCAAACCCACAAATGCTGATGCTCCAGATACTCAACTAGTCTAAAGAAGGCCAGTTATATTGCTTCTTTAATCAGGACAACAGTTTTCAGATGTGCTAACATAAGAGTTTTCTAATGATCAATTAGCCTTTCAAAATCATAAACTTGGATCAGCTAACACAACATGCTATTGGAACACAGGAGTTGTGGTTGCTTATAATGGGCCTCTGTACACCTATGTAGATATTCTATAAAGAATCTGCCATTTTCAGTTACAATAGTCATTCACAACATTAACGATAAATACACTGTACAGTGGCTTGCGAAAGTATTCATCCCCCTTGGCATTTTTAGTATTTTGTTGCCTTACAACCTGGAATGAAAATTGTTTTTTGGGGGAGTTATCATTTGATTTACACTCCATGCTTACCACTGTGAAGATGCAATTTTTTTTTATTGTGAAACAAACAAGAAATAAGGAAAAAAAAGGAACACTTGAGCGTGCATAAGTATTCACCCCCCCAAAGGCAATACTTTGTAGAGCCACCTTTTGCAGCAATTACAGCTGCAAGTCTCTTGGGGTATGTCTCTATAAGCTTGGCACATCTAGCCACTGGGATTTTTGCGCATTCTTCAAGGCAAAACTGCTCCAGCTCCTTCAAGTTGGATGGGTTCAGCTGGTGTTCAGAATTCTTTAAGTCATACCACAGATTCTCAATTGGATTGAGGTCTGGGCTTTGACTAGGGCCATCCAAGACCTTTAAATGTTTCTCCTTAAACCACTCGAGTGTTTCTTTAGCAGTAGGGTCATTATCCTGCTGGAAGGTGAACCTCCGTCCCAGTCTCAAATCTCTGGAAGACTGAAACAGGTTTCCCTCAAGAATTTCCATGTATTTAGCACCATCCATCATTCCTTCAATTCTGACCAGTTTCCCAGTCCCTGCCGAAGAAAAACATCCCCAAAGCATGATGCTGCCACCATCATGCTTCACTGTGGGTATAGGGTCTCGGGGGGGATGAGAGGTGTTGGGTTTGCGCCAGACATAGCATTTTCCATGATGGCCAAAAAGCTCTCATCACCCCGAGAGTCTCCCACATGTCTTTTGGCAAACACCAAATGTGTTTGCTTATTTTTTTCTTGAAGCAATGGCTTTTTTCTGGCCACTTCCATTAAGCCTAGCTGTGTGGAGTGTACTGCTTAAAGTGGTCCTATGGACAGATACTCCAATCTCCGCTGTGGAGCTTTACAGCTCCTTTGTTATTGATCTTTGGTCTCTTTGTTGCTTCTCTGATTAATGCTCTCCTTGCCCGGTCTGTGCGTTTTGGTGGCTCTCTTGGCAGGTTTGTTGTGGTGCCATATTCTATCCATTTTTTAATAATGGATTTAATGATGCTCCTTGGGATGATCAAAGTTTCTGATATTTCTTTTATAACCCAACCCTGATCTGTACTTCTCCACAACTTTGTCCCTGACCTGTTTGGAGAGCTCCTCGGTCTTCATGGTGCTTGGTGGTGCCCCTTGCTCAGTTGTGTTGCAGACTCTGGGGCCTTACAGAACAGGTGTGTGTGTGTGTATGTATATGTGTGTATATATATATATATATATATATATATATATATATATATATATATATATATATATATATACTGAAATCATGTGACACTTACATTGCACACAGGTGGACTTTATTTAACTAATTATTTGACTTCTGAAGGTAATTGGTAGCACCAGATCGTATTTAGGGGCTTCATAGCAAAGGGGGTGAATACGTATGCATGCACCACTTTTCCGTTTGTAATTTTTTTGAATTTGTTTTTAAATAAGTAATTTTTTTCATTTCACTTCACCAATTTGGACTGTTTTGTGTATGTCCATTACATGAAACACAAATACAAATCCATTTAAATTACAGGTTGTAATGTAACAAAATAGGAAGAATGCCAAGGGGATGAATACTTTTGCAAGACACTGTATTTCTGATCAATTAGATGTTATTTTATGGACAAAAAATGTGCTTTTCTTTCAAAAACAAGGACATTTCTAAGTGACCTCATACTTTTGAACGATAGTGCATATATATAAATAAATATATATATAAATATAAAACAATTTGCTAATTAAAATAAACTGAATAGCAACTATAAGGCGTTAGCAATAGGCTAATATGATAAACATAGCACACAATATATACAGGGCCAACTAGGTAATAAGTTAGCATGCTAGACTAGCAGGCTGGAAAAGGCCATGGGAGCCGTTATCTTAGATTGCATAACAACAACACTGGCCGGCTGCTATCTTAGGCCGATGGCAGGAATGGCAATCAGATAGTTACATACTAGCTTACAGTACAACCAGACATAAAGTTCCCAGAGTGCTCCTCACTCTGCCACTCCTTGCTGAAGACTGTCCTGCCACCCCAATGATGGAACCAGCTTCCCCCTGAAGCTAGAACAGCAGAGTCCCTGCCCATCTTCGCAAAAACTTGTGAAGCCCTACCTCTTCAAAGGGTATCTTAAATAATCCCCCTCTTCACCTTGACCCCCCCCCCCCCCCCAATACATAAAAAAAATGAACCTCCCCCACCCCTTCTAGTTCTGACTTTGCTGATAGCTACTTTGAGGAAATGTATACTTACTATGTGGTGTACCTACTATGTTGTCCCACCTAGCTAGAAGATGAAGGCACTAACTGTAAGTCGCTTTGGATAAGAGCGTCTGCTAAATGACTAAAATGTAAAATGTATCAATGAGATTTATTCAATTGAGCACTTTCCATGTTTGATGAAAACCCAGAGATAAATATTGCCCCTCAAATACAATATTTTTTTTCGAGAACCACACTGACTGAAGATTGGGCATGATTGATTTACTGTGAATTGGGGTCTGTAATTTCCAATAGGATTTGAGTGTGCCCTGGTGATTGTGTGCCCGATGTGGTGGTGGTCAGCATAATGAGCAGATAAGGAAGTTCTAAAGGTCTGACTATGGCTCTGAGGGAATTGGTGACAGAGACCAAACAGAGACCTCATTTTATCAATGAGCTGCTTCCTTTGGCACACAGTTTCTTGCATATCAATAAAAAAGCTGATTTTCCTGCAATTGTAAAGATCAGCGCTATACATGAGGAACATATGCCAACACTATCTGTGTTTTCCTCTGAACAGACCCATCTGACTGGCCCTCAGTTTGTTCCCGGAGTCTAGCTCTCAGCATGTGGACTGGGTGACAAAGTCAAGCATTTAGCCATCTGTTCTTGGTTATTGTCTGCAGTGGCAGGCCAATAACCCAGCATTCAGCAGCAGATGTATGGGCGGGCCACAAGGCCTGGGAAATGTAATCTCACTGCTCAAAAGTGTGAATTGTTACAGAATGGATAAGAAAAAAGCTGTGAGGAGAATGAAGCCAAGATTTTTCCATCTGTGTGACACACCAGACATGTATATGGGCAGAGCTAAAGTAGCGGGTCAAATTTAGAAGGATAATTCCTTGAACAATGAGAGATACTGTTGAAATGCTTCTCAGAATAATGTTGCATTGTCATATATTTTCTTGCATGGACATATACATTTTTTGGAATCGATTTTACATACATAAAGACAAACACCAACATAAACAAATCCTTAAGCCTTGTGCCATAGGTTTCTCAATATTTAATTCAATGCATCTCGCCATAAAGTTACACAGAATGAGTTCTTCCATTACGGACAGTGGACAGGAGTTTGATATTGAATGGAAGCATTAGTAGTGACAGAAGTGGTGGATGGTTTCAATTGTCAACACTTCCTTACAATCCTTTACACATATATGGTGTATCATGATTTGTCTATAGTGCATCAAAAACATGTTTCTCATTCAACACTATTCAATAACTGATCAATTTGAATTTTATTGAACAGGATATACTTGTTAATCAAAACAACCTGAATATAATGAAAACAGTCACTGACGTTATACTGTTAATCACCAATAAGCATCATTCCATTATAGTTACATTGAGTAGTGTTCAGTTCAATCCCAACCATGTGTAATGTAAAAAAAAAGTGAAACTAAAGACCTCCAAAAAGATTAACCTTTAATACCCCTTAAACTTCAGTTATGCCAACATGCCCATTACTGTATAGTTAGCACTTCGTTTCTTCAAAATGACGGTATACACAGCGTGTCCCAGAAAGCAAAATGAATGCCTTCACACCTCCGATTGGATCTATTCCAAGGCATATTGACACTCTGCTTTGCATGACAAAATACCACAGGGATGTGAAGAGTAGGTAGTATAGGTTTTTATACTCATTAGGCAGACTCAATATGCTGTTTCTGTCCATAGGTGTTTTAGATTGGACTCTCTGTGGTCCTATAATCCATGAAATTGTCTAGTATCCTGCCCTAAAACATACCAACATGGGAGTGTGAGGGTTTTTAAACTGAATAAAGGGATACTAGGCGGAGACTCAATATCAGCTATCCATTTGTTTCTGTCCATGGGTATTTTAGACTGCACTCTCTGTGGGCTTATTATCATAGAATGTGTCCCAAATGGTACCCTAATCCCTATATAGTGTACTACTTTTTTTTACTGGTCAAGGGCTCCAGAGTGGCGCAGCGGTCTAAGGCACTGCATCTCAGTGCTAGAGGTGTCACTACAAAACCTGGTTCGATACCAGGCTGTATCACAACCGTCTGTGATTGGGAGTCCCAAAAGTAAGCGCACAATTGGCCCAGCGTCGTCCAGGTTAGGGAAGGGTTTGGCTGGGTAGGCCGTCATTGTAAATAAGAATTTGTTCTTAACTGACTTGCCTAGTTAAATATTGTGCAGCGGCATTACTGTGACTGTGAGGGCTGTAGAAAAACCTCTCTGTGGTCACCTGTCTCCAACCAACATATAGTAGATCCATACAATGATTCATACAATGTTTAATGCTTGGGAACATCTATTCTGACCAGGAAAAAAAGCACTGTGGAAGAAAAGAATTTCGTAGAAATGGTCAAAAGTCTTCCATTTAAAGTACTAGCTATGTTCTCCACGGTTCCAACTAACACAGAGAGCAGAGCAGTGTTTGTGTGATGAACAGCAACTGATGATGACAATCCTCTCCTCTTTACCTTCCTGATCTAGTCTGTACCGCTGTTTGAACCGAATGAAGACACGTATGCTGACAGATAGACAGGTTGGCATTCATCAGATCCATCTCCTCTTCTCTGACTCTGTCAGCGTGTCTCAGATGAACTTCCTCTGATTATCATTCTGCTTCCTATGAATCACCAATCCCACCAAACCTGTCTGTCTGTCTGACAAAGCAAACTGTGTATTCTCATAAAGATTAGCACCTTGTGAAAGGAAGGTTGTGATTAGCCAGAGTGTTTTAGAGAGAGCCTAATGTTGTGAGTTCCGTTCAAAGCTTTTCGGAGAATTCGGTCCGTCAAAGTGTTCTAGCTGTGGGTGGTAAGGAAGCAGTGTTTCAAAGAAAACCGTTAAATGGCTATGCTTTTATTTTTTATCAAGGATAATGCAGAGCAAGCACACAAAATTACAGGTTATGCTTGCCACGGAACTTTCTGAAGTACAGTGAAGTAAAAAAACGAAAAAAACATTTGGAACATAATACTGTATTTACATACGTTTTGTCAGTGGGATGTTCGATTCGATATGTTTGTTCAATACATGTTCTCATGTATTTTGGTCAACAGACTTTGAGATGTTATTACTGTAATACACAGTACAGTATATACTGTGTGTGCTGTAGAGGTAATCTCTATGGCTAAGACATCTAAATATCTCAATAAAGCAATTGCATCATCATAATACCAAAATACTTTCAACTCAATAATCCAAACATGTATTGTATCATCTTCATAACCGTACTGCAAGTACATACAGTATAAATCCATCCAGGCATTATTATTATATTTTCAGTACTTTTCCACCGGAGAGGAATATTAGACAGCGATTGTTATAAAGACATGAATTAATTCAACATTTACATTTTCAAAGAATATTTACACTCTCATGAATGACAGTATCAACACCTTTCAAAGTCTATCATCTACACTCGTGTCATATTACCAGTACAAACAGTGTGTACAAAAAACAGTAAACAATATGTGGTCATCACTAGTTACCACAGCCACAAAGACATAAACCCAGTCTATTGCTACAATTTCTCTAAAATATGATTTCAAACCTAACCCTAACCTTAACCCAATCCTTAACTACACTGCTAACCTTATGCCTAAACCTAACCTTAAATTAAGACCAAAAAGCAAACTTTAGTTTCCATTATTGTTTACGATATATCCCATTTTGGTTTTGTGGCTGTGGTAACTACTTGAAACCACAATACATGGATGCATTTACAGATTATTTGTTGTCCTCTTCAAATCTTGGTCAGCCATCTTGTTGACAGTTGCTGATGGTCTTTTACTGCATGTACTGTGTGTGTAATGTACTGTGAACGTAATTAACGTCTCTAGGGCTTGGCAAGGCTTGTCCTTCCTTAATCAGATTCATTGGATTAGTCCAACATCGAGAAGGTCGAGATGTGGATAGTTGGACTTATATGAAATACTCCTTTTGGTTTTCACTTAGTATGTTCTGTGAGTTGGGCTCGCTGTGGAAAGGGTATTCAGGACTGTCGGCCTCAGGTTTGATTCCCTGGGGTTCTTGGGTGTGGAATGTCTCTTTCCGTCGATACAGGAACCTTGCCATTATTGCCAACGCACACAGAATCACAAATATCACCACAGCAATCACACCTGCAAAGGAGTACAAAACATGAAGTCAGGAAACAACAAAACAGCACTCATTTGAAAACAGAAAGAAACTTTAACAGAGTGCTTTTTTAAGACGGAAAACACTGAAGACTTCTAACGTGAAACCAATTAACATCATTTCACATTGTGACATCTCTATGGGTTTCCTTTTTCAGAAGCAAAAATAGAGAAAGCACAGTGGCTTTCAGAACACATTAACTCCTTTCTCAGCATTCTCAAGTTTAGTTCTGCAACGTTTTGTCTACGGCATAGAAGCCTTAAGATAAATAATATGCCAATTTCTCTTGTGGGTATTTCATTGCTATTACCGGCCTGCCTAATTTCCGTTGCTAATCTAAACTCTAAAAGGCATTACACAAGCTTCTAAAAGCTGTAAATTCATCTCTGTACAAGGCACAGCACAAAGATCTCCAGTTCAATTCTCACAAACGTAGCAGGCATTCATTTCATAAACCTTAGCTACAGTCCTTGTACACTGCAATGCTATGTATGGTGCATTTCATTATCAAGAGAAAAGGATACATCTTATTGGGAAACCAGAACATACCCAGACTCAATTTAATGGTAAATTACAATGGTTCTAAAATGAAAATATATCTGAAGATAGCTGTAAAACTTCCTTAATCAGCAAATAATTTCTTTAAACGTTGAATTAGTTTTGGTGTCCTTTGTGCATTTGGCACTGAGTAAGCCTGTATAAGGAGGACTTTAAACTACTTTCTATATTCCAGCAACTGTACCAACTGGAACCTAATCAACCACCGCTTCAAAGCTTTGTGATGTGATGCTGCAAACATGCCATATCTTATGTTGAAATATTGTATATATTTATTTAACTTTTATTTATCCAGGTTTGTCTCATTCAGAAAAACATATATTTTGCAAGTGAGAAGTTTTGAACAGGATCATTTCTTGTCTGACATGTTGTTTTACTGAATACAATATAAGTATGGTTTATTATGACACTATAAGAGTGAAACACAGGAGAAACATGTTCCCGTTACCTCCAATCAATGCAGAGTCACTCTTGATTGCATTGACTATAAGCTCACCAGTACCTACTGTACCTAAATGATCTACAGTGGAGAGAGACAGAGATTGAGAGAGAGACAGAAAGACAGAGAGCGAGCAAGAGAAACACAGACAGAAAGAGAGAGATACACAGAGAGAGAGAGAAAGAGAGAGACACAGAAAGAGAGAGACCGAAAGACAGAGAAGATGGAGGGAAACAGACAGAAAGAGAGAGAGGCAGCAGAAAGAGAAATATAGACAGAGGAGTAGAAAGAGAAAGAGAGAAGAGAAAAGAAAGGGACAGAAGAGAGAGAGAGAGAGAGTCAGTAACATCAAGGGTTATCAGTCCATGCAGGATTCATTTAACACTACACCCTCAGTCCTAAACCGCATGAGGAGGACCACAGAAGTAATATTATGCAAATGAGAAATGCCTCTCATCCAAATGAATGAACTAATCTGTCACAATGTAATCACTTTCATTCTCATCTAATTAACAAGGAAGATGGTGTATGTATTAAATGGGCCCTTGATAAAGTTTGAAAAAGCAGTTTGGAAAAAAGTGTAGATTCTCAAGTGGAATTAAAGAAAAACAAAAGGCACTCAAGCAGAGGAGAGAGCGAGAGAGAGAGAGAAAGAGATGGAAAAGGGGTGACCATAAGTCCCCGCTATTACCACAGACTCCGCCCATCATGGGGAACTTGACACCTCCCCTCTTACCTGATAGGGAGTGTGTAGTTTCAGCTGGGTAGGGATTGACTGGAGATGAGGAGCCACAGGTGGACTCTGCTAGAGATCCAATCACTATAACTGGGCTGGTGTTGGGGTAAAGCAGCGCTGCCTTCAGTGGGGCTACGGAGTTAAACTGGACCACCGACAGACAGCCACTGAAACCTTGGGAGTTCAGCCTGGCAATCTCTGGATCCAGCTCACCAGACTCTAAACACAAACGCACACACACACCCATGCACACATCCAAAAATGCAGAAACAGTCAGTGAGATCAGAGGTAAGTCAGATCATTACGTACTGTAATGGATAATGGTATAGATTAAAATAGATCCCCTACATCAGGGGTGTCAAACTCAATCCATGGATGACCCTATTGTCTGCTGGTTTTTGTTTTTTCCCTTTCAATAAAGACCTAGTCAACCAGGTGAGGGGAGTGCTTACTAATTAGTGATCTTACTTCATCAATCAAGTACAAGGGAGGAGCAAAAACCCACAGATACTCGGTCCCCCACTAATGTGCAGTATACTGATCAGTCTAAGGTAAAATAAGTGGGATTCATTGCTCTCGGAGTAATATTGATTGATTAGGCAGAAAGTTCATCAACAGCTCACAATAAACAAAGTAGATAATGAGAGACCCCAGTAACACTGCTTCCATTTAAAAGTAGATAATGAGAGACCCCAGTAACACTGCTTCCATTTGAAAGTAGATAATGAGAGGCCCAGTAACACTGCTTCCATTTGGAAGTAGATAATGAGAGACCCCAGTAACACTGCTTCCATTTGGAAGTAGATAATGAGTGACCCCAGTAACACTGCTTCCATTTGGAAGTAGATAATGAGAGACCCCAGTAACACTGCTTCCATTTGGAAGTAGATAATGAGAGACCCCAGTAACACTGCTTCCATTTGGAAGTAGATAATGAGAGACCCCAGTAACACTGCTTCCATTTGACTGGCTAATATCCAGTAAAACCCTACATTTGCCAGGGTATCTGCCTCACTGGCTCTTCAGAATGACTAAGTGACTATGCATTTAATGGTATGAATTTGCATGGTTATCAGTACTCTTGAGCAAGGCAGTTAACCCACTGTTCCCCGAGCGCCCGAAGACATGGATGTCGATTAAGGCAGCCACACTTCAGTTGAAGGCATTCAGATGTACAACTGACTAGGTATCCCCCTTTCCCCTTTCCCTTTCTTAAAGAAGTTAGTGAGCCGATGGCATTGTACTGCATCACACAAGCTACTGTATCCTGACTGTAACTTTCCCTTCTTACAACAGGGGAGCTATTCCTCCTCAGTCAGGCCTCATCTCTCTGTCTCTCTCGGTCTCTCTCTTCAATTTTAATTTACAGGCTTTATTGGAATGGGAAACATATGTTAACATTGCCAAAGCAAGTGAACTAGATAATAAACAATAAAAATGAACATTAAACATTACTCACAAAAGTTCCAAAAGAATAAAGGCATTTCAAATGTCATTTTGTTTGCAAATAGTTCAAGTACAAAGGGGAAAATAAATAAACATAAATATGGGTTGCATTTACAATGGTGTTCGTTCTTCACTGGTTGCCCTTTTCTTGTGGCAACAGGTCACAAATATTGCTACTGTGACGGCACACTGTGGTATTTCACCCAGTAGATGTGGGAGTTTATCAACATTGGGTTTGTTTTTAAATCCTTTGTGGAATATTTGTGTAATCTGAGGAAAGAAATATGTGTCTCTAATATGGTCATACATTTGGCAGGAGGTGCAGCTCAGTTTCCACCTCATTTTGTGGGCATTGTGCACATAGCCTGTCTTTTGAGAGCCAGGCCTGCCTACGGCGGCCTTTTCAATAGCAAGTCTCACTCTCACACACACACACACACACACACACACACACACACACACACACACACACACACACACACACACACACACACACACACACACACACACACACACACACACACACACACACACACACACACACACACACACACACACACACACACATTATATTTCAATTTGTTAGCGTGATTGATGACAGGCGTCGCTGGGAATGACACATAATCCACTTTCATGCCAGCTCTTTGATCCTGATATGACACACATACTGTGGCGGGGTTAGAAAAGAGAGTATGGGGAGGACCCGGTCATGCTTTAACATGGTCCGTGGCATCTGAGATTACACAGAGCAGTTTGTTTGTGTGTATGTGCCGGATGACCGGAGAGCCAGAGGGCAGACCCCTTAGCCCCACAAGTCATTATACCCTACAGCTACTGGATTAGTCTGACTTTATACTAATGGAGCTTTTGGATTAGTCTGACTTTATACTAATGGAGCTTTTAGATTAGTCTGACTTTATACCAATGGAGCTGTTGGATTAGTTTGACTTTAGACCAATGGAGCTGTTGGATTAGTCTGACTTTAGACCAATAGAGCTGTTGGATTAGTCTGACTTTAGACCAATGGAGCTGTTGGATTAGTCTGACTTTAGACCAATAGAGCTGTTGTATTAGTCTGACTTTATACCAATGGAGCTGTTGGATTAGTCTGACTTTATACCAATGGAGCTGTTGGATTAGTCTGACTTTAGACCAATGGAGCTGTTGGATTAGTCTGACTTTAGACCAATAGAGCTGTTGTATTAGTCTGACTTTAGACCAATAGAGCTGTTGTATTAGTCTGACTTTAGACCAATGGAGCTGATGGATTAGTCTGACTTTAGACCAATGGAGCTGTTGGATTAGTCTGACTTTAGACCAATAGAGCTGTTGTATTAGTCTGACTTTAGACCAATGGAGCTGATGGATTAGTCTGACTTTAGACCAATGGAGCTTTGACTTTAGACCTATGGAGCTTTTGGGTTCGTCTGACTTTAAACTATTGGAGTTTTTTGAAAGTTCCTGAATAAGTCAATAACAATATCACAGTAGCTACTGTTTAACTTGTTATTGTGACATTCTTGACATTGTTACATATGGATAGAAATTAATTTGCATCTGAAATGAGTAGCAGTGCATTGTGTATTTTTGTATACAGGCATAGTATGGGAGTATTATTTCCACTTGACATGGAATATTTTGTTAATTATATTGTATCAGAATGTACTGTACGACTGTAACTGCTGTATTTTATGTGTCTGTTTCCTTTAATCATTCCTCATTACAACTGAAAGCAGGCCTCCTATTTTAAAACAAAGACATTAGCAATAGGCCTTCATAAAGTGGCCTATTTCCAAAGCAGGGGATAGACAATAATTACACATAAAGACGATATTATTCAGATTTTAAGTAAACAGACACACAACAACGCTCCGATGATAACATGTCATGTCGAACTGTGATTACCTGAGTGAACAAAAAAATAAACATAATAATTGATAATTATTACATACGTATGGGAGCAATTCTATCTCTATTTGAGCTAAAGAAGCCCTGTCATCATATTTTCATTTGAATAATCTTTATATCATTTTAACAAGCTTTATGTTATTTTAACAAGCTTTATGTAAAAGCTTCAGACAGGAGGGATCCTCACAAGCTCTCCAGTTCTGTGATTGAAACATACAGCGGAACACCTCTGAGCTCTATATTAAATCACAATTTCTTTGCAAGTTTTAACTTAAACGGCCCTCTTCGTCATTTGAATGCAGTCTTCTATAACTCACCATGCACTTTCCCCAGGACAACTGACTTGATAGCATTGAATTCTGCATCAGATGTGAGATTGAAGTCTTCCCTTTCGTGCTGGTCAATCTGAAACAAATTGCAGAACAGGACCTGTAAACACTTTGTCGAAAGTTCAAATTGGGGATTTAAAAAAAGACCATTAACACTTTCAGATGATGGAGAATGTACTCTTTCATGTAGACTGTTTAATTAAATCCTACTCTTCAAAGTACTTTAAACACATTATCACTTGGCTGTTTAGTATCTGTCATTCAACTAAAAAAGGAAAGTAGTGAAATAGCTTGGAAAGGTTTTCTCGTTCAAATCAAATCAAAGTTTATATGTCACGTGCGCCGAATACAACAGGTGTAAATCTTACAGTGAAATGCTTACTTACAGGCTCTAACTAATGGTGTGAAAAAAAGGTGTGTGTGTGTGCGTGTGTGTAGGTAAGTAAAGAAATAAAACAACAGTAAAAATACATTTGAAAAAAGAGTAGCAGGACTATATACAGACACCGGTTAGTCAGGCTGATTGAGGTAGTATGTACATGTAGGTATCGTTAAAGTGACTATGCATATATGATGAACAGAGAGTAGCAGAAGCGTAAAACGAGGGGTTGGCGGGTGGTGGGACACAATGCAGATAGCCCGGTAAGCCAATGTGCGGGAGCACTGGTTTGTCGGGCCAATCTAGGTAGTATGTACATGAATGCATAGTTAAAGTGACTATGCAAATAAGACAAACAGAGAGTAGCAGTAGCGTAAAAGAGGGCTTGGGGGGTGGGGGGTTACACAATGCAAATAGTCCGGGTAACCATTTGGTTACCTGTTCAGGAGTCTTATGGCTTCGGGGGTAAAAACTGTTGAGAAGCCTTTTTGTCCTAGACTTAGCACTCCGGTACCGCTTGCCATGCGGTGGTAGAGGGAACAGTCTATGACTGGGGTGGCTGGGGTCTTTAACAATTTTTAGGGCCTTCCTCTGACCTCTGTGTAGAGGTCCTGGATGGCAGGCAGCTTTGCCCCAGTGATGTACTGGGCCGTACCCTCTACTCTCTGAAGTGCCTTGCCGTACCAGGCAGTGATGCAACTGGTCAGGATGCTCTCGATGTTGCAGCTGTAGAACCTTTTGAGGATCTCAGTTTAGTTTCCTGAGGGGGAATAGGCTTTGTCGTGCCCTATTCACGACTGTCTTGGTATGTTTGGACCAATCTAGTTTGTTGTTGATGTGGATACCAAGGAATTTGAAGCTCTCAACCTGCTCCACTCCAGCCCCGTCGATGAGAATGGGGACGTGCTCGGTGCTCCTTTTCCTGTAGTCCACAATCATCTCCTTAGTCTTGGTTACGTTGAGTGATAGGTTGTTATTCTGGCACCACCCGGCCAGGTCTCTGACCTCCTCCCTATAGGCTGTCTCGTTGTTGTCGGTGATCAGGCCTACCACTGTTGTGTCGTCAGCAACCTGAATTATGGTGTTGGAGTCGTGACTGGCCATGTAGTCGTGGGTGAAGAGGGAGTACAGGAGGGGACTGAGCACGCACTCCTGGGGAGCTCCAGTGTTGAGGATCAGCGTGGCAGATGTGTTGCTACCTATCCTCACCACCTGGGGGCGGCCTGTCAAGAAGTCCAGGATCCAGTTGCAGAGGGAGGTGTTTAGTGCCAGGATCCTTAGCTTGGTGATGAGCTTTGAGGGTACTATGGTGTTGAACGCTGAGCTGTAGTCAATGAACAGCATTCTCACATAGGTGTTCCTTTTGTCCAGGTGGGAAAGGGAAGTGTGGAGTGCAATAGAGATTGCATCATCTGTGGATCTGATTGGGCAGTATGCAAATTGGAGTGGGTCTAGGGTTTCTGGGATAATGGTGTTGATGTGAGCCATTACCAGCCTTTCAAAGCACTTCATGGCTACAGACGTGAGTGCTACGGGTCTGTAGTCATTTTGGCAGGTTGCCTTTGTGTTCTTGGACACAGGGACTATGGTGGTCTGCTTGAAGCATGTTGGTATTACAGACTCAATCAGGGATATGTTGAAAATGTCAGTGAAGACACCTGCCAGTTGGTCAGCACATGCCCGGAGCACACATCCTGGTAATCCGTCTAGTCCCGCAGAGTTGTGTATGTTGACCTGTTTAAAGGTCTTACTCACGTCAGCTATGGAGAGCGTGATCACACAGCCGTCTGGAACAGCTGATGCTCTCATGCATGCCTCAGTGTTGCTTGCCTCGAAGCGAGCATAGAAGTGATTTAGCTCGTCTGGTATGCTCGTGTCACTGGGCAGCTCGCGGCTGTGCTTCCCTTTGTAGTCTGTAATAGTTTACAAGCCCTGCCACATCCGACAAGCGTCGGAGCCGGTGTAGTATGATTCAATCTTAGCCCTGTGTTGACGATTTGCCTGTTTGATGATTCGTCGCAGGGCATATTGGGATTTCTTGTAAGCTTCCGGGTTAGAGTCCCGCACCTTGAAAGCGGCAGCTCTACCCTTTAGCTCAGTGCGAATGTTGCCTGTTATCCATGGCTTCTGGTTGGGGTATGTACGTACAGTCACTGTGGGGACGACGTCCTCAATGCACTTATTGATAAAGCCAGTGACTGATGTGGTGTATTCCTCAATGTCATCGTAAGAATCCCGGAACATGTTCCAGTCTGTGATAGCAAAGCAGTCCTGTAGTTTAGCATCTGCTTCATCTGACCATTTTTTGTATAGGCCGAGTCACTGGTGCTTCCTGCTTTAATTTTTGCTTGTAAGCAGGAATCAGGAGGATAGAGTTGTGGTTGGATTTACCAAATGGAGGGCGAGGGAGAGCTTTGTACGAGTCTCTGTGTGTGGAGTACAGGTGATCTAGATTTTTTTCCCTCTGGTTGCACGTTTAACATGTTGATGGAGATTTGGTTTAACTGATTTAAGTTTCCCTGCGTTAAAGTCTCCGGCCACTAGGAACGCCACCTCTGGGTGAGTGGTTTCCTGTTTGCTTATTTCCTTATACAGCTGACTGAGAGTGGTCTTAGTGCCAGCATCTGTCTGTGGTGGTATATAAACAGCCATGAAAAGTATAGCTGAGAACTAGTGTGTGGCCTGCAGTTTATCACAATATACTCACATTCAGGCGAGCAAAATTTAGAGACTTCCTTAGATTTCGTGAACCAGCTGTTGTTTACAAATATGCACAGACCCCCCGTCCGTCCGTCCGTCTTACCGGAGTGTGCTGTTCTATCCTTGCCGGTGCAGTGTGTATCCCGCTAGCTGAATATCCATGTCGTCATTCAGGCACGATTCCGTGAAGCATAGGATATTACAGTATTTGATGTTGGTAGGATATTCGTGATCATGCCTAGTCTAGTTTATTGTCCAATGATTGCACGTTGGCGAGTAATATTGACGGTAACGGCAGCTTTCCTAGTTGTCTTCTGCGGGTCCGGACGAGGCAACCGGCTCTTCGTCCTCTGCGTCGCTTCATTTTGCGAATAATTAGAATGTCTGCCCTGTGGGGTGTTTGGAGAATATCGTGTGAGTCCTGCTTGTTGTTGTGGTTGTTGTTGTTGAAGAAGAATTCTTTGTCTAATCCGAGATGAATGATCGCTGTCCTGATATCCAGAAGCTCTTTTCTTCCATAAGATACGGTTGCAGAAACAATATGTACCAAATAATTTACAAATATCGCGAGAAAACCCCCACATAATAGCACAATTGCTTAGGAAAAAGTACTCAATTCTCATACTCAAGTAAAGATGACTTGAGTAAAAGTCATGAAGTAAAATACTAGTTGCGTAACAGTCTTAAAGTATATGGTTTTAAATGTACTCAAGTACAGCGATAGAAAAAGTACTCAATTGTCATACTTGAATAAAAGTAAAAAGTAATTGTTATATGTCAAATTCCATATATTAAGCAAACTAGTCAGCATGCTTATTATTATTTGTTTATTTATGGACAGACAGGGGCACACTCCAACACTCTATTTGTGTTTAGTGAGTCCACCAGATCAGAGGCAGTTGGGATGACTGTGTTATATTGATAAGTGCGCAAATTTAACCATATTGGAAGGGAAAGGGAGATACCTAGTCAGTTGTACAACTGAATCACATCAACTGAAAAGTGTCTTCTGCATTTAACCCAATCCCTCTGAATCATATTGCTGTCCTGTCTGAGCATTCGAAATGTAACAAGTACTCTTGGAAGTCAGGGAAAATGTATGGAGTAAAAAGTACATGTTTTCTTTCGGAATGTAGTGAAGTAAAAGGAAAAATTGTCAAAAATATAGATACCCCAAAAAACTACTTAAGTAATATTTCAGATAGCCTAATGGTTAGAGCGTTGGGCCAGTAACCGAAAGGTTGCTGGATAGAATCCCCGAGCTGACAAGGTAAAAATCTGTCGTTCAACCCTGAGCAAGGCAGTTAACCTAATGTTCCCTGGGTACTGTGGATGTCTGTCATGTATTGTCATATTATGTCTTGTTCCTGTTCTTTCTCTTCACTCCGTTTCCCTCTGCTGGTCGTATTAGGTTACCTTCTCTTCCTCTCCTTCCCCCAGCTGTTCCTCATCTTCTCTAACTACCTCGTTCACCCTTTTCCCACCTGTTCCCTTTTTCCCTCTGATTAGGTCTCTATTTCTCTCTCTGTTCCTGCTTCTTTCTTTGTCAGATTCTCGTTTGAGTTTCTCATGCCAGAACCAAACTATCGTCTCGTTTGCTTCACCCTTGTCCCATCCTGTCGGAATCTGCCTGTTCTTCTGATGCTACGTGTGATCAGGTACCTCTGTCCGCTACGACCCGCGCCTACCCAGAGAGACCAGCAGTCTGTCGCCGCAACCCAGCTATTCTCCTCTGCTGCTAAGAAGGGGACTCTTTTGTAAATATCAGAAGGACTTTCTGTTTCATTTGTCGCCCTCTCTGAGGGTTGTCTATTTTTGCCATTTTCTACATCTGAAGAGGATCTATGTCTTCCCTGTGTTTTTACATTAAAGGACTCTGTTTTTGCTAAACCGCTTTTGGGTCCTCACTCAAGTGCACAACAGAAGAATCTGACCAAGAATGGACCCAGCGATTTCAGATCCTTTCCACTCAGCCGTCGAGATCCAGGGAGCGATGCTAGGCAGACACGAGCAGGAATTGTCTGTTGCTCGACATGCCGTTGAGACCCTGACCGCCCAAGTCTCCGACCTCACAAGACAGGTTCACCATCTCCGCCTCGATCCACCGGCCACTTCCAGGGCTTCCGAATATCCGTAGCCCAGAATCAATAACCCGCCGTGTTACTCTGGGGAGGACACTGAATGCCGCTCGTTCCTCACCCAGTGTGATATTGTGTTTTCTCTCCAGCCCAACACTTACTCCAGGAGCACAGCTCGTATCGCCTACGTCATATCTCTCCTTACTGGACGGGCTCGTGAGTGGGGCACGGCTATCTGGGAGGCGAGGGCTGAGTGTACTAACCAGTATCAGGACTTTAAGGAGGAGATGATACGGGTTTTTGATCGTTCTGTTTTTGTGGAGGAGGCTTCCAGGGTCCTGTCTTCCCTATGTCAAGGTAATCGATCCATAACAGATTACTCTATTGAGTTTCGCACTCTTGCTGCCTCCAGTGACTGGAACGAGCCGGCTTTGCTCGCTCGTTTTCTGGAGGGTCTCCGCGCGGAGGTAAAGGATGAGATTCTCTCCCGGGAGGTTCCCTCCAGCGTGGATTCCTTGATTGAACTCGCTATTCGCATAGAGCGACGGGTTGATCTTCGTCACCGAGCTCGGGGAAAGGAGCTCGCGTTCTCCGTTGCCCCCCTCTCCGCATCACTACCATCTTCCTCCGCCGGCTCGGGTGCTGAGCCTATGCAGCTGGGGGGTATCCGCATCTCGACTAAGGAGAGGGAACGGAGAATCACCAACCGCCTCTGTCTCTATTGCGGTTCCGCTGGTCATTTTGTCAATGCATGTCCAGTAAAAGCCAGAGCTCATCAGTAAGAGGAGGGCTACTGGTGAGCGCTACTACTCTGGTCTCTCCTTCAAGATCCTGCACTACCTTGTCGGCCCATCTACGCTGGACCGGTTCGTCAGCTTCCTGCAGCGCCTTGATAGACTCTGGGGCGGAGGGCTGTTTTATGGACGAGACCTGGGCTTGGGAACATGACATTCCTCTCAGACAGTTAAAGGAGCCCACGGCCTTGTTCGCTCTGGATGGGAGTTCTCTCCCCAGGATTCAGCGTGAAACGCTACCTTTAACCCTCACTGTCTCTGGTAATCATAGCGAAACCATTTCTTTTTTAATTTTTCATTCACCTTTTACACCTGTTGTTTTGGGTCATCCCTGGCTAGTTTGTCATAATCCTTCTATTAATTGGTCTAGTAATTCTATCCTCTCCTGGAACGTCTCTTGTCATGTGAAATGTTTAATGTCTGCTATCCCTCCTGTTTCCTCTGTCTCTTCTTCACAGGAGGAGCCTGGTGATTTGACGAGGGTGCCGGAGGAATATCACGATCTGCGCACGGTGTTCAGTCGGTCCAGGGCCACCTCTCTTCCTCCGCACCGGTCGTATGATTGTAGTATTGATCTCCTTCCAGGAACCACCCCCCCCCCCCCCCCCGGGGTAGACTATACTCTCTGTCGGCTCCCGAACGTAAGGCTCTCGAAGATTAATTGTCTGTAGCTCTCGACGCCGGTACCATAGTCCCCTCCTCCTCTCCCGCCGGAGCGGGGTTTTTTTTTGTTAAGAAGGACGGGTCCCTGCGCCCCTGCATAGATTATCGAGGGCTGAATGACATAACAGTTAAGAATCGTTATCCGCTTCCTCTTATGTCTTCAGCCTTCGAGATCCTGCAGGGAGCCAGGTTTTTCACTAAGTTGGACCTTCGTAACGCTTACCATCTCGTGCGCGTCAGGGAGGGGGACGAGTCGAAAACGGCGTTTAACACTCCGTTAGGGCACTTTGAATACCGGGTTCTTCCTTTCGGCCTCGCAAACGCTCCAGCTGTCTTTCAGGCATTAGTATATGACGTCCTGAGAGACATGCTGAACATCTTTGTTTTCGTTTACCTTGACGATATCCAGATTATTATTTTTTTTCACCGTCACTCCAGATTCATGTTCAGCACGTTCGACGTGTCCTCCAGCGCCTTTTAGAGAATTGTCTTTATGTGAAGGCTGAGAAGTGCACTTTTCATGCCTCCTCCGTCACATTTCTCGGTTCTGTTATTTCCGCTGAAGGCATTAAGATGGATCCCGCTAAGGTCCAAGCTGTCATTGATTGGCCCATTCCTAAGTCACGCGTCGAGCTGCAGCGCTTTCTCGGCTTCGCGAATTTCTATCGTCGTTTCATCCGTAATTTCGGTCAGGTGGCAGCTCCCCTCACAGCCCTTACTTCTGTCAAGACGTGCTTTAAGTGGTCCGATTCCGCCCAGGGAGCTTTTGATCTTCTCAAGAATCGTTTTACATCCGCACCTATCCTTGTTACACCTGACGTCTCTAGACAGTTCGTTGTCGAGGTTGACGCGTCAGAGGTGGGCGTGGGAGCCATTCTTTCTCAGCGCTCCCTCTCTGACGACAAGGTCCATCCTTGCGCGTATTTTTCTCATCGCCTGTCGCCGTCGGAACGTAACTATGATGTGGGAAACCGCGAACTGCTCGCCATCCGCTTAGCCCTAGGCGAATGGCGACAGTGGTTGGAGGGGGCGACCGTTCCTTTTGTCGTTTGGACAGACCATAGGAACCATGAGTACATCCGTTCTGCCAAACGACTTAATGCGCGTCAGGCTCGCTGGGCGCTGTTTTTCGCTCGTTTCGAGTTCGGAATTTCTTATCGTCCGGGCTCTAAGAACACCAAGCCTGATGCTTTATCTCGTCTCTTCAGTTCTTCAGTAGTCTCCACCGACCCCGAGGGGATTCTCCCTGAGGGGCGTGTTGTCGGGTTGACTGTCTGGGGAATTGAGAGGCAGGTAAAGCAAGCACTCACTCACACTCCGTCGCCGCGCGCTTGTCCTAGGAACCTTCTTTTCGTTCCCGTTCCTACTCGTCTGGCCGTTCTTCAGTGGGCTCACTCTGCCAAGTTAGCCGGCCACCCCGGCGTTCGGGGTACGCTTGCTTCCATTCGCCAGCGTTTTTGGTGGCCCACTCGGGAGCGTGACACGCGTTGTTTCGTGGCTGCTTGTTCGGTCTGCGCGCAGACTAAGTCCGGTAACTCCCCTCCTGCCGGCCATCTCAGACCGCTTCCCATTCCCTCTCGACCGTGGTCTCACATCGCCTTAGATTTTATCACCGGACTGCCTTCGTCAGCGGGGAAGACTGTTATTCTTACGGTTGTCGATAGGTTCTCTAAGGCGGCTCATTTTATTCCCCTCGCTAAGCTCCCTTCTGCTAAAGAAACGGCACAAATCATCATCGAGAATGTTTTCAGAATTCATGGCCTTCCGTCAGACGTCGTTTCGGACAGGGGTCTGCAATTCACGTCTCAATTTTGGAGGGAGTTTTGCCGTTTGATTGGAGCTTCCGTCAGTCTCTCTTCCGGCTTTCACCCTCAGTCTAACGGTCAAGCAGAACGGGCCAATCAGACTATTGGTCGCATCTTACTCAGTCTTTCTTTTCGTAACCCTGCGTCTTGGTCAGAACAGCTCCCCTGGGCAGAATACGCCCACAACTCGCTTCCTTCGTCTGCGACCGGTCTATCTCCTTTTCAGAGTAGCCTCGGCTACCAGCCTCCGCTGTTCTCGTCTCAGCTCGCCGAGTCCTGCGTCCCCTCCGCTCAGGCTTTTGTCCAACGTTGTGAGCGCACCTGGAAGAGGGTCAGGTCTGCACTTTGCCGTTATAGGGCGCAGACTGTGAGAGCCGCTAATAAGCGTAGAACTAAGAGTCCTAGATATTGTCGCGGTCAGAGAGTATGGCTCTCCACTCTCAACCTTCCCCTTAAGACAGCTTCTCACAAGTTGACCCCGCGGTTCATTGGTCCGTTCCGTATTTCTCAGATCATTAATCCTGTCGCGCCCCCGCTCGTCTCCCACCCCCCCATCCTTGTCGAGGGCGCACCTATCTACAGGGTCCGTAAGATTTTGGACATGCGTCCTCGGGGCCGTGGTCATCAGTACCTAGTAGATTGGGAGGGGTACGGTCCTGAGGAAAGGAGTTAGGTTCCCTCTCGGGACGTGCTGGACCGTTCGCTGATCGATGATTTCCTCCGTTGCCGCCAGGTTTCCTCCTCGAGTGCGCCAGGAGGCGCTCTGTGAGTGGGGGGGTACTGTCATGTATTGTCATATTATGTCTTGTTCCTGTTCTTTCTCTTCACTCCGTTTCCCTCTGCTGGTCGTATTAGGTTACCTTCTCTTCCTCTCCTTCCCCCAGCTGTTCCTCATCTTCTCTAACTACCTCGTTCACCCTTTTCCCACCTGTTCCCTTTTTCCCTCTGATTAGGTCTCTATTTCTCTCTCTGTTCCTGCTTCTTTCTTTGTCAGATTCTCGTTTGAGTTTCTCATGCCAGAACCAAACTATCGTCTCATTTGCTTCACCCTTGTCCCATCCTGTCGGAATCTGCCTGTTCTTCTGATGCTACGTGTGATCAGGTACCTCTGTCCGCTACGACCCGCGCCTACCCAGAGAGACCAGCAGTCTGTCGCCGCAACCCAGCTATTCTCCTCTGCTGCTAAGAAGGGGACTCTTTTGTAAATATCAGAAGGACTTTCTGTTTCATTTGTCGCCCTCTCTGAGGGTTGTCTATTTTTGCCATTTTCTACATCTGAAGAGGATCTATGTCTTCCCTGTGTTTTTACATTAAAGGACTCTGTTTTTGCTAAACCGCTTTTGGGTCCTCACTCAAGTGCACAACAATGTCAATTTAGGGCAGCCCCCCCAACCTCTCTGATTCAGAGGGGTTGGGTTAAATGCGGAAGACACATTTCAGTTGAAGGCATTCAGTTGTACAACTGACTAGGTATCCCTTTTGATGTATTTTACTTAGTTACTCTACACCACTGGGTGTGCGTTATCATATTCCTTTTACTAGACTAGTCAGACTAGTACATGTTGGGTGGTCGGAAACATGGAAGTAAACACCTCGAAGTGTGCGGTCCTCTAAGTGATTACTATGGAAGGGAAGTGCATTAAAATTGTCCAACATATTGGACTCGCCCCCTTCTCTAAGAGGTTCATAAATGGGGTGTCTAAATGTGGGCTTTTGTATGGCCTTGCTGTTATAGTTGGGTTGCTGTACTGTAGTTCAAATTCTCAAAGAAGGGTTAATACAGGATGATCCCAGGCGAAATAGACTTTACCTTGCTTCAGCAAATACCCAGCAAGCCATGACCTTCCATTTGTATTGCAGAGCACTTAGTTAAGAACATTACACTGTAATTAAAAATAGCTAAGGGTGATGCGGTGGGGTTAATATCATGTTAACTAGTGGCAGTGTCAGATCACATCAGGGCAATGCTAAACAGGAATTCAGAATGATCTAAATAATAGATTTTACTATATGGGGTAAAAAACGCAACTTGCTTTCCATGTGTCTGTCGAAGAATGGCTGAAAAGAAGAATGTCGACCACCTTTGTTGTTACAATTCTTGAAATATGTGTTCAGTCTCCTCACAGATTTCAGTCCCTTACGCTAAAACTTTATCGATTTCTCTCTACTGTTCTCTTGTTTGCCATCCTATTCCTTTAATTATTTAGAATCATTCATGTTGCCTGAAATGTCTCTGAATTGTGAATGAGTGGGCCTACTTAACGACTGAGAGTTGGAATGTGTCTGTGCATTCTGAGTAAGTACAGCTCTGGAGCAAGGCCTGGGTTTGTGTCCTGCTGAGTAAAGGGCTTGGACTTGATGATAGATACATATGTAGGATCTTAATTTGATGACCCTGTTGCAGGAGAACATTCCTGCAATGCAGGGAAAACGTGTAGTGTATTTGAGGTTTAAAAAGTATCCTGATGTTTTTCATCAATGACCATTACACATAATCTGAATAATTATTTCCTGTTGCTGTAGGATTATTTCCCTGATGTCGCAAACTGGCTCAAATTAAGATCCAACATCTGTAGGGTTGGCTTCTCATGTGAGGTTAGCAAAGAACTTGGACTCCATGATATATACAGAGTCCCAAGAGGTAGAACTACACTATAGAAAGAACCTGCATCACTCTTTATCCACTATCCTCAAGTGGTATCACATCTCACTGTATATTTAAATCTGTTGGGAGTAATGTTATTTTCCTTTTGAATTAGTTTTACTCACCATGATAAATATCCCACAGCAGGTTAGTTACATTACATATAGGCCTACTTGACTTTAAATACCCCTTGCTGACATTCAAGGCAGTGATTCTCAATATTTTTACGTTATGCTACACCCAATTACGTTTTTTTTCTGCCTGCAGAACCTCCTCATGTGCAACCAATTTTTAGGCCTATGTTTTTATTAATATTCCCAAGTACCCCTTGTGGATAGGCCAGGTACCCCCAGGGGTACTAGTACCTAAGGAAGAGATCCACTGCACCAAGGTAACTGCTCAGCTTTACTTAATTTTGAATGAGAATAAGTTACCTGAATAGTGACAGAATAAATGACATGAACAGTGGCAGAATAAATTACCTGCACAGTGACAGAAAAAGTTACCTGAGCAGTGACAGAATAAGTTACCTGAATGCTGACAGAATAAGTTAAATAAGTTACCTGAACAGTGACATAATAAATTCCCTGAACGGTGAGGGAATAAATTACCTGAACACTGACAGTCTCTGAAAGCCTTCTGATGGAGACTCTGTGAAGTTGTCCGTTGGCCAGGTTCCTAACGCTGGTCCTGAACACCTCAGCATCTCTACTGTTCTGCAGCTTGTATTTAACATCCAGGTAACCTTTGAGAGATATAGAGACAACTTTAATACCAGGTAACTTTCAGACACATTATGGGACAGTTGTCCAGAAACAGATTAAACAGACTCCTGCACTGAAAACATTCTTAACTGATATTCTCATTTGAAATACCCTTTTAGTCCAGGACTAAAGTTAACTGAAACTCCCATAGAGATGAAACTTGAACAATAATCAACACCATTTAAATGCAGACAGCCACTGAACAAACTCACTTCTACATGTGCAGCATTCACAATGAACCCAGAAAATCTTTTATTTTTTATTTTTTTACAGCAGTACAGATGTAGGATCTTAAATTGAGCCAATTTGTACATCAGGAGAATAATCCTGCAGCAACAGGGTATGGGAATTATTATGTTGATTATAATTACTGACATTTTATGCTAGGGCAAAAACTAAAATGTGCAGCCTTGGGGTCCCCAGGACCGAGTTTTGAAAACCCTGTACTAAGCGGATTAATCTTTAATTCCCTATCAATAACAGAGATAATAAATCAAATTAATTTTCATAATTTGCAGGGAATTATGTATCTGAGGGGCTCTGAGTAATACACGGTTGTGTTTGTATTGTCAGTCAGCACCAAACTAATCATTCACATTCAGATGAATGGACAAATTGGAAATGTATTACATCGCTTAAAAAACACATTCTCACTGATGCTGCAGCACACAAATTATCACTTCATACAAAGGTGTCTTTTTTATCATTAAGCCAACATGAAAGCCCTTCATGATAATTACAATAACATAATTAGAATTCTTCATGGAGGGATTGGGGGTACAAATAATATACTGAATGAAAATACAAATGCAACATGTAAAGTTCATTTCTCTACCATAAGACACCTCTAATGCTGTTTTAGAGAATTTGGCAATATGTCCAACCGGCCTCCCAAGCACAGACCATGTGTAACCATGACAGCCCAGGACCTCCACATCTGGCCTCTTCACCTGCGAGATCGTCTGAGACCGGCCACCCGGACAGCTGATGAAACTGTGGGTTTACAGACAGTGACTGACAAGACCCTGGTGAGGACAACGAACAAATGCTCTCCATCCAACCTCACTGAGCTCGAGCTGTTTTGCAAGGAGGAATGGGAAAACATTTCAGTCTCTCGATGTGCAAAACTGATAGAGACATACCCCAAGCGACTTACAGCTTTAATCGCAGCAAAAATTGGCGCTACAAAGTATTAACTTAAGGGGGCTGAATAATTTTGCACGCCCAATTTTTCTGTTTTTGATTTGTTAAAAAAGTTAGAAAAAAAAGTTAGTTCCACTTCATGATTGTGTCCCACTTGTTGTTGATTCTTCACAAAAAAATACAGTTTTATATCTTTATGTTTGAAGCCTGAAATGTGGCAAAAGGTCGCAAAGTTCAAGGGGGCCGAATACTTTCGCAAGGCACTGTAAATAGTGTTGGTTATTGTTGAAGTTGACCTGACTGCAGATCGGCATTTTAACTGACTTCGGTGGGCAAATGCTCACCTTTGATGGCCACTGGCAGGCTGGAGAAGTGTAAAAGGTTGGCACGCTCTTCACGGATGAATCCCTGTTTCAACTGTACCGAGCAGATGGCAGACAGCGTTTATGGCGTTGTGTGGGCGAGTGGTTTGGTGATGTCAACGTTGTGAACAGAGTGCCCCTTGGTGGGGGTCGGTTATGATATAGGCAGGCATAAGCTATGCACAACGAACACAATTGCATTTTATCAATGGCAATTTGAATGCACAGAGATACCGTGGCAAGGCCCATTGTAGTGCCATTCATCCGCCGCATCACCTCATGTTTCAGCATGGTAATGCCCGGCCCCATGTCGCAAGGATCTGTACACAATTCCTGGAAGCTAAAAATGTCCCAGTTCTTCCATGGCCTGCATACTCACCACTGAGCTTGTTTGGGATGCTCTGGATCGACGTGTACGACAACGTGTTCCAGATCCCACCAATATCAAGTAACTTTGCACAGCCATTGAAGAGGAGTGGGACAACATTCCACAGGCCACAATCAGCAGCCTGTTCAACTCTATGCGAAGGGGATGTGTCGCGCTGCATGCGGTAAATGGTGGTCACAGCAGATACTGACTGATTTCCATATATGAACTGTAACTCAATAAAATCTTTGACATTGTTGCATGCTACATTTATATTTTTGTTCAGTGTTAACAAAACATGAACTAGTTACACACATCCAGGTGAAAGAAAATAATATTTGAGAGGGTAAGAGTGTTAAATAGACATTAAAATGATTTGTGCCATAGGACAAATTAAACAACTATTTTATAAATGAGGGAGAGGGCCCATTCTTCGATTAAAGCAGAGGGCCATCATATCAGAAAGTCTACAATTACTGAGGCACTGTAAGGTACAGGAGTATTTGAGCCATTTTATGATTTGTGCCCTAGGTAAAAGAAACTCTTATGTAAGTCGAAAGGGCCCATTCCTATATTCAAGTAGAGGACCATCACATTAGATAGGCCACAATTACTGTCACACATTGACATGGGCAGAGTGTAGACTGTCTGCCAGTGGGGCGTCGCTGACCACTCGGAGAAGAAGCTATCCAGGGTTTCCGAGAGCAACCACTCACTGAGCTCTAATTGGACGATCGTTCAGGAAGAAGTGCGTTAACTAACTGGATGACTGTACACTCCACAGTAACACACTTGACAGTCCATCACAATTCTCAGGACCATCAAAAAAAATGATCAGAAGCAACCTTTTTGAATTGCATATTCGTTAGACATACAGCATAGCAGTGGAGGCTGGTGAGGGGAGGCCGCCTTATATCGATGGCTGGAATGAAGTGAGCCGCCCCCTCCCTCACCAGCCTCCACTGCAGTACAGTACATGGTAATGTAGAGGCAGTCTTACTGCAACTTCTATACAGTAGAGAATATCAAACTTCTTAAACACCCACTACACTTTGAGTTTCTTTAACCTCTGCAGTTAGTTTTTGAACATGTTGTAGCTAACAGTATCTACTTAACCCTTGCATGGTGTTCATGTTTTTGTTATTCACACAATGTTCACGGTTTATTTTTGATAAAATTAGATTTTTGTAAACAAAAATATATTATAATCAAGACACGGGTGGAATAAATCATGTTCATCTCGAACAAATATAAATAAAACAAGGTTTTCATCACTATTGATGTTTATTGTTTTGAGCTGAACAAATTGGAAGAACAAATTTTACATTCAGTATTTTATGGAAATGATAAATGAGCCCCCGGTCTACAAAACACATGAGGGACAGAGTTTTACTGTGTGTGTGTTGTAAATATATTTCTTGCACTTGATGCATGTGTCCTTGTTTTCCTGTCCTTCTTGAGTACACACAACGCTTCTTCTTGTTGGTACCGGCTGCAATCTAGAATGATAAAAACACTTAGTTCAGGAATTTTACTAACATCTCACTCACATATATAGTTATAGCAGGCCAAGGTAGGAGAATCAGACACACACATGCAACAACATCACTTACACTTTCTTCCGGTATTGAAGTTGTTGGTCCTGTGGGTCGGGCAGATGGGGCACCAGCATCCCCCTCACAATGGCTGCAGAAGCTGGGGTCCTTGGGATATGTTGCCTCATCTGGATTTAAGGTCTTACCAATGCATTGCCCAGCTCCTCAAGAAAGAGCCGTCTCCTCTAGAGCTTCCCTCTGTTCCAATCTGGGTTCAATGCCATCCAGTTGACATATGCGTTGTACGCCGAGATGTCCAAGATGTTGAAGAATATCACAAGTGGCCAGCATAGGGTTCTTCTTTTGCAGCTGTAGCCAGTCACCAGCTTTTTGAAATTGTCCACCCCTCCTTTTGTGGCATTATGATTTCTGATTTTATGTTCCTGGCCACAGATTCTCCCATCGATATGCAGCGTACTCATGAATACCAAATTTTTGCCTTTCTTTGGCATGTAGGACACTAGGGACGTGTCCGCCGTGAACACAAACTTAGAGGAATTGATAGGCCTGTTACGTATATGCAGCCGCTGAGGTGGGAGCTCTGACTTGTTTTTTCGTACTGTTCCTACCATCGTCAGCTTCCTCGAGGAGCTCCTGTCCCAGCTTGTGCGAAGTAAAAAAGTTATTGCATGTAATGTTGTGGCCACGGAGTCCCTGTTACGTCCAGGACAAACTGCATCCCTTGGTTCTTCTCAGGGGCTCCTACATCTGGCTTCCCTGTTCTTAACTGACTTGCCTAGTTAAATAAAGGTCAAATAAAAACTGTATAAAACAATACACTTGCAAGTTCCACGATTGTGAGGAAGCAGCATCACAGGCAGCCCAGATCTTGAATCCATATTTTCCGGGTTTAAACAGTTTGCACTGCCTGAAGGGGCAGCGGCCTCTAAATGGCATAAGCTGCTCATCAACAGTAACGTTGGGCCCAGGGTTGTAAAACAGGGGAAGGCAGTCCACCCACTTGTCCCACACTGACCTGATTGCATCTATCTTGTCTCTCTGCCGCCGAGCTGGTCTGGTGTCTTGATTATCGAAGCGCATAATCCTGGAAATAATGTGGAAGTTTTCCAGAGACATTGTTGCATGGAAAGGTTCTGTGCCAGTTTCTGCATCCCGCAGGGATTCTGTGGATTCCCCATTGGATCTGAAAACACCAGCAAGGATAAGAACCCCAAAGTATGCATGTAAATGAGTTTGGTCCATCTCCTTCTATTTCTCTCCAAAAACACCAGTCCAGAATGATTTTCTGGATGGTGTCTGGGATGAACAGTTCAAAAGAAGACTTTATGTCCTGCACATTTGTAACCACCATCCATGTCGGTCCTGGTTGCATCCTTATCACATTGGAAGCCATGCGGGGTGGCTCACTCCTTAGGCAGGCAGACTATTCAATTTCACAATTTTTTGACATCCATATTTCTCCTCTGCAGGCTGTTGATGAGCTGGTTGCTGACGGGCTGGTCCTGGGGCTGGCTGAGGGTCAATCTCATCCTCTTCTTCAAGCTCACTGTCAGACTCCGAATTGACAGGGACGTTAGCTTCTCTCTCCGCAAAAAAATTCTAAGGCCTCTCTGAGTAGAGATTCTTTTTTCCATACTGATTGATTGTTGTAAGGAGCCACACATGCAAAGCTATTTATTTTTTGTGTCCCTCCCCCAATTTGCACCTGGCTGGGGTAGTGTGGGAAAATACTTTTTTTTAAAGTATTGAAATAATGTATTGAAATAACATTGTGCAGGTTCCCACACTACAAAGGGTACAGAGTCCGAGAAAAGCGGCAGACAGGCAGACAGGCAGGGAGACAGGCAGGGAGCCACCATGCTTCTACACCTGCATTGCTTGCTGTTTGGGGTTTTAGGCTGGGTTTCTGTACAGCACTTTGAGATATCAGCTGATGTACGAAGGGCTATATAAATACATTTGATTTGATTTGATTTGATTTTGAGACAGACAGGTTCTTGGTGCTATGTTGAAACAGCAGGGCCAGGGAGGAGGACGACAAAGTGAAGGCACACAGCAAACCTTTGTTTCATTTTTACTTGCTTTCACCTACACACACTTTTCTACACTTTTATTACGAACACCACATACGTAATATAAATGTGTAGGGGCGTGCACAGTATGCACTTAATGAAAATGTGTTCTTCACAGAAAATGAGCCAAGGCCAATGAGTCTCAAGTCTCAAATAATGAATTGTGTCATTTTTATTTGAGTAAACATTGAAAATGGGTCCCACAGACCCGAACACCAGACAAGGGTTAAAGGAATTTACTGTGTAGCTGGAGACACTAGTAGTAGCCTAGCTACCAGGCAAAATATATTCATTTTATATTCAAACGCTCCTCATTAATATCACATCTAACACAGGACAAACAGAAGATCTAAATCAAATCAAAAAGAGGCCTGGCAAGTTGATAAACTGTCCCTTTGTATTTAGATATGTTGACTATATTTACTATCAAGAAAGACATATTTTGCACTTTCTTACTCTTACTGAGATATCTTGCATGTGCTCTCTTAGAACAACCGACAATGCCACACATGTTACTGTGGATGAATTAAGAGGCAGTGGTGTCTGACAAGCCTGGTGTCTACAGGGACTTGGAGACTCATATTAATCCAAATGAATCTGCTAGTGGAGGAAAATGAGCAGCGAGATGAGGACCTGCTCAGTTCAGCAGCTGTTTCCAACCATGCTCTCTCTATCCCCCCCTCTCTTCCCCATCCCCCCTCTTTCTACCCCCCCCCTCTCCCAACCCTCTTCAGCCCACCCCCCTCTCTCTCCTCTCCCAACCCTCTCCCCACCCTCCATCTCTCTATCTCCTCTCTCACTCCCCAAACCCTCTCCCCACCCCTCTCTTCCCCAACCCTCTTCCCCCCACCCCTCTCTATCTCCTACCTTTCTATCCCAAACCTCTCCCCACCCCCTCACCATCTCCCCCTCTCCCAAACCTCTTCCCCCCACCCCCTCTCTCTATCTCCTCCCTCTCTCTCCCCCAACACCCCTCCCCCTCGCTCTCACTTACAGTCATTGACCTTTCTAAATGTAGTAATACAACATAACTAATATCACAGGTTTGAAATCCCTCCGCCTCTTACCATTCCTATTGAGCAGCACAGCCAGGTACTCTCTATAGTAGGAGCTGACGTAGAGGAGCAGCGCCGGACTCTGGGAGCTACGGAAGCTGAATGACACGTTCTCTCCCCGCAGCTTGAGGTCAGAGTAAATGGAGGAGGACTGGGTGCTGATGTTCCTGTTCAGCTCATACGGCTCCTTGAATGTGTACTGGACCGATGTCCCAGGTTTGAAGTCAGCCGAGACCTCTGGAGGACAAGGAAGTAAAATAGGGGGGGGGGGGTGGTTTTGCTGTTACTCTTATGTGGATGATGTAAAAAAATACTTGGTGGTCTGATGTGATTAACAAGGAGCATCCAAACGATGCACTTAATGAATTTATGAAATTGCTTCTTCCAAGTATTGATAAACATGCACCTGTTAAGAAACTGACTGTTAGAACTGTTAGGCCTCCATGGATTGATGAGGAATTGAACAACTGTATGGTTGAAAGAGATGGAGCAAAAGGAGTGGCTAATGGGTCTGGCTGCACATCTGACTGTCTAACTTACTGAAATTGAGAAATGATGTAACTAAACTCAACAAAAAGAAGAAACTGTATTATGAAGCAAAGATCAATGATATAATGAATGATGGAGAAAAAAAAACTTGAGTACTTTAAATTTAATTATGGGCAGAAAGACAAATTGAACTCCATCTTTCATCGAATCAGATGACTTATTAATCAAAAAAACATTTGATAGAGCCAATTATTGTAATGGTTACTTCATTAGCAACATGGGCAAACTCAGGAAGGAAATGCCAACAACGAACAGTGAGCCATTCTACTCATGAATAAAAAAATATATAATGAAAGAAAAGCATTGCAAGTTAGAATTTTGTAAGGTTAGGTGGACAGGTGGAAAAATATTGTTATCGATCAATAATGACAAACCTCCTGCCATTGACAACTTTGATGGAAAGCTACTGCGAATGGTAGATGACTCTATAGCCACTCCTATTTGTCATATCTTTCATCTGAGCCTAGAGGAAAGTATTTTTCCTCAGGTCTGGAAGGAAGCCAAAGTCATGACGCTACCCAAGAGTGGTAAAACGACCTTGATTGGTTCTAACAGCAGACCTATCACCTTGCTGCCAGCTATTAGCAAATTGTTGGGTAAATTAGTGTTTGATCAAATACAATGCTACTTCTCTGGAAACAAGTTAACAACAGACTTCTAGCATGCTTATAGAGAAGGGCACTCAACATGTACTGCACTGACACAAATGACTGATGATTGGCTGAAAGAAATTGATAATAATACGATTTTGGGAGCTGTACTGTTCGATTTCAGTGCAGCCTTTGATATTATTGACCATAACCTGCGATGAGAAAACTTGTGTTATGTATTTTCAACATCATGCCATATCATGGATTCAGAGCTACAGTTGAGTCGAAAGTTTACATACATTTAAGTTACTCATTAAAACTAATTTTTCAACCACTCCACAAATTTCTTGTCAATAAACTATAGTTCTGGCAAGGACATCTACTTTGTGCATGACAAATAATTTTTCCAACAATTGTTTACAGACAGATTATTTCTCTTATAATTCACTGTATCACAATATTTCCAGTGGGTCAGAAGTTTACATACACTAAGTTAACTTTGTCTTTAAACAGCTTGGAAAACCCCAGAAAATTGTGTCATGGCTTTAGACGCTTCTGATAGGCTAATTGACATAATTTGAGTCAATTGGATGTGTACCTGTGGATGTATTTCAAGGCCTACCTTCAAACTCAGTGCCTCTTTGCTTGCGGCAGGGTAGCCTAGTGGTTAGAGCGTTGGACTCGTAACCGGAAGGTTGCAAGTTCAAATCCCAAGCTGACAAGGTACAAATCTGTCGTTCTGCCCCTGAACAGGCAGTTAACCCACTGTTCCTTGTTCTTAACTGACTTGCCTAGTTAAATAAAGGTAACATTTTTTTTATTTTTTTTATTCGGGGAAAAAGCAAAAGAAATCAGCCAAGACCTCAGAAAAAGAATTGTAAGTCTGTTTCATCCTTGGGAGCAATTTCTAAACACCTGAAGGTACCATGTTCATCTGTACAAACAATAGTATGCAAGTATAAACACCATGGGACCTCGCAGCCGGCATACCGCTCAGGAAGGAGACACGATCTGTCTCCTAGAGATTAATGTACTTTGGTGTGAAAAGTGAAAATCAATCCCAGAACAACAGCAAAGGACCTTGTGAAGATGCTGGAGGAAACAGGTACAAAATGCACTTCACAAAATAGATGGAGTCATGAGGGAGGAAAATTATGTGCATATATAGAAGCAACATCTCGAGACATCAGTCACGAAGTTAAAGCTTGGTCGCAAATGGGTCTTCCAAATGGACAATGACCCCAAGCATTCTTCCAAAGATGTGGCAAAATGGCTTAAGGACAACAAAGTCAAGGTATTGGAGTGGCCATTACAAAGCCCTGACCTCAATCCTATAGAAAATGTGTGGTCAGCACTGAAAAAGAGTGTGCGAGCAAAGAGGCCTACAACAAACCTGAGTCAGTTACACCAGCTCTGTCAGGAGGAATGGGCCAAAATTCACCCAAATTATTGTGGGAAGCTTGTGGAAGGCTACCCTAAATTTTTGACCCAAGTTAAGCAATTGAAAAGCAATGCTACCAAATACTAATTGAGTATATGTAAACTTCTGACCCACTGGGAATGTGATGAAATAAATAAAAGCTATCCTTTTCTTTTTGTACCAATGACCTGCCACTGGCATTAAACAAAGCATGTATGTCCATGTATGCTGACAGGTTTGGATTTATGAACTTTAAATCCTTATTAATCATTACTTGTAATAGGGTAATGAGGGGTGCCATAGCCAAGTGGCTACACCAGAGGTTAATAGTTATCTATAGGAGGAAAGTATATATATATATTTTTTAAATTATTTCACCTTTATTTAACCAGGTAAACTAGTTGAGAACAAGTTCTCATTTACAACTGCGACCTGGCCAAGATAAAGCAAAGCAGTGCGACACAAGAACAACACAGAGTTACACATGGAATAAACAAGCATACAGTCAATAACACAAGAGAAAAAGTCTATATACAGTGTGTGCAAATGGCATGAGGAGGTAAGGCAATAAATAGGCCATAATAGCGAAGTAATTATAGTTTGGCAAATTAACACTGGAGTGATAAATAGCAGATGATGATGTGCAAGTAGAAATACAGGTGTGCAAAAGAGCAGAAAAGTATATAAAAAACAACATGGTGATGAGGTAGGTAGATTGGGTGGGCTATTTACAGCTGCAGCAATCAGATAGCTGCTGAGATACCTAATGTTTAAAGTTAGTGAGGGAAATATAAGTCTCCAGCTTCAGCGATATTTGCAATTAATTCCAGTCATTGGCTCAGCAGAGAACTGGAAGGAAAGGGCAGCCAAAGGAGGTGTTGGCTTTGAGGATGACCAGTGAGATATACCTGCTGGAGCGCCTGCTTCGGGTGGGTGTTGTTATCATGACCAGTGAGCTGAGATAAGACGGAGCTTTACCTAGCATAGACTTTGATGACCTGGAGCCAGTGGGTCTGGCGACGAATATATAGCGAGGGCCAGCCGACTAGAGCATACAGGTTGCAGTGGTGGGTGGTATAAGGGGCTTTGGTGACAAAACAGATGGCACTGTGATAGACTACATCCAATTTGCTGAGTAGAGTATTGGAAGCTATTTTGTAAATGACGTCGCCGAAGTAGAGGATAGGTAAGGATAGTCAGTTTTACGAGGGTATGTTTGGCGGCGTGAGTGAAGGAGGCTTTGTTGCGAAATAGGAAGCAAATTCTAGATTTAATTTTGGATTGGAGATGTTTAATATGAGTCTGGAAGGAGAGTTTACAGTCTAGCCAGACACCTAGGTATTTGTAGTTGTCCACATATTCTAAGTCAGAACCGTCCAGAGTAGTGATGCTAGTCGGGCGGGCAGGTGCGGGCAGCGAACGGTTGAAAAGCATGCATTTGGTTTAACTAGCCTTTAAGAGCAGTTGGAGGCCACGGAAGGAGTGTTATATGGCATTGAAGCTCTATTTGAGGTTACTTAACTTCTTTGGGGTACCCCACCTTTTTCTCAATTTCCACCTAAAGACATACCCTAATCTAACTGCCTGTAGCTCAGGCCGAGAGGCAGGGATATGCATATTCTTGGTATCATTTGAAAGGAAGCACTCTGAATTTTGTGGAAATGTGAATTGACTGTAGGAGAATATAACACAATAGATCTGGTAGAAGAAAATACAAGGAAATAATATGTTTTCTGTTTTTTATTGTTGCTGCATCATCTTTCAAATTACCAAGAACAGCCAAACATACAGATAGGATGCTGTGGATGATTTGAATGAAGAACATAAGATGGCAACAATAGTTGAGCAAAGTTTTGGACAGAACTTCAAAAATGAGCTACATGACATTGAGCATGAAGTCACCCAGGTGTCCAAATGTACCCAAATGTACCCAAGTGGCTTAATTGGTACAGTGATACATTTTGAAGGAAATAACTATATACAAAATACATAAATGCTATTCTAACACAACTCCCACCAAAAAATATATATATAAAAAATAATAATAAAACAAACAATTAGCAAGGGTAACTATTTACATATTTTCTATTTACAATATTGCGAAGACCCTCAGTCCTCTACACAATGTTGTGCTGCTGGTGCCATGGCCCATAGCAGTCTCTTTCTGCTGTAAAGCAGAGGCTTACTGAACAGGTGGTGCAGGTGATGGGGCATTTCCTGTGACAAAGGGCACAACGACATCTCCCTACTGTGCCCTTTTTGCCCGAGGCACATTCATGCCTGCAGAGATGAATCTGGGCAGGTGAACACCACTGGTTGGAGCAGAAGGGACAGAAGGTGCTGCAGTGGACTTTCTGTAGGTAGCAAGCTCCTGGATGAGCAGCTCCCTGAAGGCTAGCTGTGAGATGGGGGGCTGTCCACAGCTCTTGGCCATTTCCTTCTGGAGAATGAAGGAATTCACCACAGCAATGTCAATGAAATGATAGAAAAACGTCTTGTACCATTTCACGGTCTTGTGGAGAACATTGTAGTATCCTATCAGCGCATCTGACAGGCCCACACCTCCCATGCTCTTGTTGTAGTCCTTCACAGCAGCTGGAATGGGGCCATTTTTTTGTGGTCCATGCCCCAGCACCATCCTTCACACGCCTGATGACGTGATCTCCACTGAAGGACTTGTTGATACTGGAGCACATGACCTCCTCTCTGGTATCCATCCACTTCACATAGATCAGGCCATCTTCACGGATCCATCGCATGGTACCCCGCTCAGCCCGCTTCACCTTTGTCTTTGGAAAGCCCACTCTGTTGGTCTGAATGGTGCCACAAACAGTTTGTAGCCCTTCCCCAGCAGTTGAAAATCCATGTATTGTTTGAGGCTGATTCTCGCCTTTGAGGCTACCATCCTCTCATCGATGGACAGGTTCTGGGTGGGCTGAAAATAGGTCTTGCAGGCCTCAACGATGTTGGGGTAGAGAGGTTTGATTTTGCACAGCCTATCAAACCTTGGTGTGCCTCTCTTCTTGTCATTCTCTCCATCAACTTCTGGGTCACTGAAGCGCCCGTGAGATAGTCAGAAACATTTTACAAGACATGACAGTCATGGGGAAAGGCAGTTGATAGAGAGCTGACGTTGCCAGTAGCCCCTTAGAGTTTTCAACTTCACCAGCCCCATGTAAATGACCAGTGAAAAGTAGCAGAAAAGGTCTGACATGGAAATAGTCTTCCATGCCTCTTTCTTTCCTGCCTGCTTCTTAGCACCGTACTTATTGGCGTTCGACATCAGAGAATCAACAACTGACGGGGTGAAAAACAGTTGAAAAAGTTGAAGGGGGCTGCACTTTGCAGTCATGGTTAGTTGAGGTCCTGGCTGCCTTTTGGGTCTAAAAACTGGTAGATTTGGTTCCACATAATCTTCTAACACAGAGTGCCAACGACCCTCTGGCCCTCTGTCTGCAGGTTTCTCTCTTCCCTACCTTTGCTTCTTTGTCTCTGACTTCACATCTCTAGATGGCCAGGTAGGTGTGGAGCCAGAGACAGCGGGGGTCCGGCTGGATGAACCAGCTTCAGAGGGAGATGGACACCTAGACATTGGCGGCTCATAATCAGAATCACTGCCACTGTGAAAGATTTAGAAAAAAATCAGTAACAATACTTTCACGTATGAGCTCTGTATCAACATGTAAAATAAACAGATATATATAGAGTACATGGAACATAATCACTATGGTGGTGGTGAAGGGTTGTTCCATCCAATGTTTCCAATGTTTACACACACACACACACACACAGTATAGCCAATGTGTACTTTACACATTTCATTACAGATGATATATTTATATATTGCAAATAAAATAAAATGTAAAAAAATCTCAAATGAATAATATTTGATATTATTAATTTCAAACAATGACATTAGCATTAGAACTTACCAATCCAGCATGGCATCCTCGCCATGCAGAAACACGTCTTCTGCCTGGGAGTCAAAACTAGCTTCGCTGAAAGATTCATATTCCTGAAGCAACTTGGTCTCGCTGTATCTATCCATTTCCTCTATAATTTGGGTTAAATCTGTATACCTAGACTTTGTTTTAGCTTTTCCTGATTTATTCGCCATAATTTAAATATATAAACTTGTTGAAAATGCTATTGAATATGTACTGCTATGCGTAACACCCGTGGCTCCGTCAAGTAGGATTTGCAATTGCGAATGAACCTATTTTACGCCAGAGTTTACGAAAAAGGCTGGTCTTCAAGCGTATAACCATTCCATATTGCCGTTTCCCTCAGCACATTGGCTATCTTGCCAGCTAGATTTCAAGATGATCAGTGGTCATTGGGCCAAAATACAGTCAATCAACGATAGACCACCATTGGTGCGCAATGAAGTCATTGATAGGCGTCTTCAAATCGGTTTGTTTCGGTCAATACGTCCTGGGAAAAGAACCATCAAGTATGGTTGTGTTAGTAACAACCAGAGGATTGCAACCATGACTGGATAAACGTTTGTTTAGTGTGTGTAATTACCACGAACGCATCGTCCAAAGTTGGATGAGATGGAAATCACGACGCAAGCGGTTTACAAATGTTTTGTGTTAGGCTATAAAAATGGACTTTCATGACGCTAATGCTTGGTTGGTAAATGCTAGTAATACTTGTGTGTGCGTGGCGCCGTCCCCAGAGAATAGCATGTTTGCTTTTGCAGTAACGGCTTTTTGAAATCTGACACCGCGGCTGGATTAATAAGACGTTCAACTTTTAAATGATGTAAGATTCATGTATTTACAAGAATGTTTACTATAACAAATGGTGTATTTAGAATGTTAGCTCTCTGCAGTTTCACCGGATATTGGCCTGGTGGGACGTTAGCGTCTCACCTACCCTAGAGAGGTTAACACAGTGTCCAAAGGGCCAGATGTATACAGAAAGGTGTCGTCTGCGTAGAGGTGGATCCGGGAATCACCCACAGCATGAGCGACATCGTTCATATATACAGAGAAGAGAGTCGGCCTGAGAATTGAACCTTGTGGTACCCCCATAGAGAATGCCAGAGGTCCGGACAACAAGCCCTCCGATTTGCACACTGAACTCTGTCTGAGAAGTAGTTGGTGAACCAAGCGAGGCAGTCATTTGAGAAACCAAGGCTGTTTAGTCTGCCGATAAGAATACGGTGATTCACTAGGTCGAAAGCCTTGGCCAGGTCAATGAAGATGGCTGCACAATACTGTCTTTTATCGATGGCGGTTATGATATCGTTTAGTACCTTGAGCAAGGCTGAGGTGCACTCGTGAGCAGCTCGGAAACCGGATTGCACACCGGAGAAGGTATGGTGGGATTCGAAATGGTCAATGATCTGTTTATTAATGTGGCTTTCGAAGACTTTAGAAAGGCAGGGCAGGATGGATATAGGTCTATAACAGTTTGGGTCTAGTGTCACCCCCTTTGAAGAGGGGGATGACCGCAGCAGCTTTCCAAACTTTAGGGATCTCGGACGATACAAAAGATAGGTTGAACATACTGGTAATAGGGGTTGCAACAATGGCGGCAGATTATTTTAGAAAGAGACGGTCTAGATTGTCTAGCCCAGCTGATTTGTATGGGTCTCAGAGGTTGTATCTCTGGACGGGCTAGTTATGCTGGGTGAGGTCACCACATGTGTGGGAGATGGGACAAAGGAGGTATCTGAGGCATGTTGAGTGGGACTAGGGGCTCCGCAGTAAACTGAGACAACAATAACTATCCTAAACAACAGTGTACAAGGCATACTGACATTTGAGAGAGACATAAAGCGAGGCATAAAGCAATCACAGGTGTTGATTGGGAGAGCTAGTTAAGGCAACAATGGGTGTTACGAATCCCTTTTGGCCCGACAGTCTAGGGGGGATGGTAATGAGACCCGTAACATAACTCATGCAAATTATTATTGTGACAAAGTAAAAGTGTGAACGAAATAACCACGACAACAGAAATCTACCGTCAAACTCCAGGTTTATTTATAAACACACGGTAATGGGGGGGAAGCAGGAAAAGGGGCTGAGCTGGACCCAAGGAAAGAAACAATAAATATACAAAACACCCCTAAGCTAGACTAGCCTACTTTAACAACAGCTAACTAACTAACCAAAATTACAGTGGGTGGTCCGCCCAGTTCTAAATAGTGTATTTAACAAAGTTCACCTACGGGTAGTGTATGCCCATGGGCGACTTGTCTTGGTTTCCCCCTTTTCCCACCAGCAACAAACAAACACCATAACCAAAAAACAATACTCACAGGTGATGATAAAGTGCTATGGAGGTGCTCAAACAAAAGGTTAAGGTTAAGAGGTTAAGACACAAAGTGAGAGTGAAACACAGAGACCTACAGACATGGCATTTACAGAGAGATTGAGCTCTAGAGCAAACAGATGATGGGGTTTTTAAACCATGGGGAAGGAACTGTGATAGGGTAGGAAATAGGAGGAGGTGTGTCTTCTGATTGATGATTGATTGTTGACTGATTGGGGAGTGACGATTTTCACCTGTGAGGGGAGAAGGAGAGAAAAGAAACATACACACAGGATACACACACACACAGGATAACTGTATCCGTAACAATGGGTAAGACAACAGCTGATCAGCTAAGACAACAACAACAGGTAAAATGGCGATGAATGGGCAGAGAGGGTCGGTTAACTACACACAGGGCCTGAGTTAGGGCTGACAGATTAACAAAAAATTAACAAAATGAAGTACCGTGATTAATGAACAGTCCAGCAGGCATCAGCTATGTAGCCAAGTGATCATAGGGTCCAGTGAACAGCAATAGATGGAACAGGGAAGCCGTGGGGTAGTCGTTACTACACTAGAACGCTGGACACACAGAGTTTAAAGTTAGCAGGCTTGGATAAGTAGAAGAGTCTGCTCTGACATCCGGCAAAGGCCGGTTGAGGGTACAGCGGATGGAGTTAAGTCGGCGGACCAGTCGTGGTGGTACGGCGGGGTGCCGTGTCGATAAAGGGTCCTGACCAGATGGCGAAAGAGGTAATTGAAGTTGTAGTAATTTAGTTTGCTAGCCGGGAGATGCGCCTGGCTCGCGGCTAATTGGTGCTAGCTTTGGGGCAGGGGCGTTAGCCACTATAGCCACTTGGTAGCAGCTAGCTAGCAGTGATGATCCGATGCAAAGGTCCAGAGCTTACGGCAAGGATCCAGTGGAGTGGTGAATTCTAGCCATGTTGGGATAGAGTCCGGAAGGCATCGGCTGAGTAGCTGGGTGATCGCAAAGTAGGCCGGGAGGTGGGCCTGGCTCAGGGCTAGCTTCGGGGCTGGGTCACTCGGTGGCAGCTAGCTAGCTGTGATGATCAAGAGTAATGCTCCAGGGTTTACGGCAGGAATCCGGCATTGTTGTGGAGAAAACAGTCTGATGCTGGCAAGTATTATCCTGGCAACAAAAAAAAAACAGCTGGTGTCTGTGCAGAAGGAAAGGCCGCTAGCAGTGGCTAACAATGGCTAAAATAGCTATTAGCTAATGGCTAGTCTCTGATGGAGGTTCTGGCTATTAGGTCTAAAACAATAGCGGATCCGTGTCACATTGGGTGAGGCGGGTTACCGGAAGGTATATTTAATTTAAAAATGGAAAAGAGATTGAAAAGAGATTGAAATATATACAAAAAACTAAAAATACAAAAGTCCACGAGAGGACAACAAACCACGTCTGCACTGCTATGCCATCTTGGATTTAAAATCCCCCATATGGTGGGAGCAATTAAGTTTGGAATGTACTGAATGTTGGGAAAGCAATCACGTGGCAGGCATTGATAAGGGGAGAGAGCCATGGATTAGTGATGAAGGGGGTCGAGGTCAGGTCAGGTCACGTTAAGGGGGAAAGAAAAGTTTATGGCCAAACATTGTATCATTACTTATCTTGACTAAGTGATACACTTAGTGTCCTGCCTAGCAGTAATGATACAATGTTTGTTCAGATGGTAGGAGGAGACTCAGCCTAGGAGAAAATGTTAAATATCAGTACTTGTGTGAACATTTCTTTGTCTAATGCAGCTGTATTGATCCTCTGGGAAGAATAAAATTGGTTTAAGCTTTCATAGTGTCCATCGGGTTTTTACTCTGAGAATTAGAACCATGTGGATGATTCAACCATACATGCATCTGCAATCACAGCTGATGAAGTCACTGAATCATTAACAAACAGTTGCAGTCTGTTTTGGAATGGGTGGCCAGTAATAAACTGGATCTGAACATCTTTAAAACTAAGATAATTGTATTTGGTACAAATAGTTCCCTAAGTTCTTGACCTTAGCTGAATCTGGTAATGCATGGTATGGCTAAACAAGTTGAGGAGACTAAATTACTTGGTGTCACCATAGATTGTAAACTTCCATGGACAAAACATATAGATTCAATGGTTGTAAAGATAGGGAGTGTACCGCCCTGACCTTAGAGAGCCTTTTTAATTCTCTACTGGCCAGTGACGATCCATGGCCCGGAGCCTCCAGTGATGATCCATGGCCCGGAGACTCCAGTGATGATCCATGGCCCGGAGCCTCCAGTGATGATCCATGGCCCGGAGCCTCCAGTGATGATCCATGGCCCGGAGCCTCCAGTGATGATCCATGGCCCGGAGACTCCAGTGATGATCCATGGCCCGGAGCCTCCAGTGATGATCCATGTCCCGGAGCCTCCAGTGATGATCCAAGGTCCAGAGTCTCCAGCGACGGTCGGCAGTCCAGAGCCTCCAATGACGGTCGGCAGTCCAGAGCCTCCAGCGATGGTCCCCAGTACGGAGCCTCAAGCGACGGTCTCCAGTCCGGAGCCTCCAGAGATGATCTACGGTCCTGAGTTCCCGGCGACGATCCCCGCACCAGAGGCGCCACCGAAGTGTCACGCCCTGACCTTAGAGAGCCTTTTTTATTCTCTATTTGGTTAGGTCAGGGTGTGACTTGGGTGGGCAAATCTATGTTTCTATTTCTTTGTTGGCCTAGCATGGTTCCCAAACAGAGGCAGCTATTTGTCGTTGTCTCTGATTGGGGATCATACTTAGGCAGCCCTTTTTCCCATCTTAGATTGTGGGATCTTGTTTTTGTGTAGCTGCCTGTGAGCAGCCCAGAATGTCACATTTCACTTTTCCTCTGTATTTGTTTTGGTGAGTTTCATTGATTAAAAGATGTGGTACTCAAAGTACACTGCGCCTTGGTCCACTCATTTCAACGCACGTGACAGGGAGAGGTCTTTTCGTAATAAAGAGATGCTCTGCTTTATTGATACCATACTCCACAAAACAAATCCTGCAGGCTCTAGTTTTATCTTATCTTGATTATATTATCCAGTATTCCTGTATGGTCAAATGCAGCAAGGAAATACCTAGTTAAGCTACAGCTGACCCAGAACAGAGTGACACATCTTGCTCTTTATTGTAATCAGTGGGCTAATATTAATACAATGCATGCCCGTTTGTCTTGGCTAAGAGTTGAGGAAAGACTGACTGCGTCACTTTTATGAGAAACATTAATGTGCTGGAAATTCAACTTACACACAGCACTGACACACACACCCAACCAGACATACCACCAGGGATCTTTTCACAGTCTCCAGGTCCAGAACAAATTCAAGGAAACGTACAGTATTAAATAACCAAGAGTGCATGTAACCCCCTTCTTATATAGCACAAGTGAAACGCAAACCTGGCTTCAAAAACAAAGAAAGCAACACTTCGTGGCACAACACCTCTCCCCTTGTGACCTACTTGTGTGTACAGTGGGGCAAAAAAGTATTTAGTCAGCCACCAATTGTGCAATTTCTCCCACTTAAAAAGATGAGAGAGGCCTGTCATTTTCATCATAGGTACACTTCAACTATGATAGACAAAACATCACTGCTCTAGAGGAGATCTGCATGGAGGAATGGGCCAAAATACCAGCAACATTGTGTGAAAACCTTGTGAGGACTTACAGAATACGCTTGACCTCTGTCATTGCCAACAAAGGGTCTATAACAAAGTATTGAGATAAACTTTTGTTATTGACCAAATACTTATTTTCCACCATAATTTGCAAATACATTCATTAAAAATCCTACAATGTGATTTTCTGGATTTTTTTTCTTCTCATTTTGTCTGTCATAGTTGAAGTGTACCTATGATGACATTTTTTTAAGTGGGAGAACTTGCACAATTGGTGGCTGACTAAGTACTTTTTGCCCCACTGTATGTACTGACATGTACAGTATCAGTCAAAACTTTGGACACCTAATCATTCATGCATTTTTCTTTATTTATACTATTTTCTATAGTATATTATACTATAGTATTTTTTATACTATACAATTTTTGTAGAATAATAGCGAAGATATCAAAACCATGAAATAACACATATGGAATCATGTAGTAAGTGTTAAACAAATCCAAATATATTTATATTTTAGATTCTTCAAAGTAGCCACCCTTTGCCTTGATGACAGCTTTGCACACTCTTGGCATTCTCTGAACCAGCTTCACGAGGAATGCTTTTTCAACAGTCTTGAAGGAGTTCCCACATACGCTGAGCACCTGTTGGCTGCTTTCCCTGCACTCTGCAGTCCAACTCATCCCAAACCATCTCAATTGGGTTGAGGTCGTGTGATTGTGGAGGCCAGGTCATCTGGTGCAGCACTCCATCACTGTCCTTGGTCAAATAGCCCTTACATAGCCTGGAGGTGTGTTTTGGGTCATTGTCCTGTTGAAATACACATGATAGTCCCATTAAGTGCAAACCAGATGGGATGGGGTATTGCTGCCAAATGCTGTGGTGTGCCTTGAATTCTAAATAAATCAGTGTCACCAGCAAAGCACCCCCACACCATCAACCTCCTCCTCCATGCTTCACGGTGGGAACAATACATGCAGAGGTCATCCGTTCACCTACTCTACGTCTTACAAAGACACGGCAGTTGGAACCAAAAATCTCAAATTTGGACTCATCAAACCAAAGGACAGATTTCTACCGGTCTAATGTCCATTGCTCGTGTTTCTTGGCCCAATCAAGTCTTTCTTATTGGTGTCCTTTAGTTTTGCAGCAATTCAACCATGAAGGCCTGATTCACGCAGTCCCCTCTGAACAGTTCATGTTGAGATATGTCTGTTACTTGAACCCTGTGAAGTATTTATTTGGGCTGCCATCTGAGGTGCAGTTAACTCTAATGAACTTATTGTGTACAGCTGAGCTAACTGCTTAGATTTGTTTAACAATTGTTGGTTACTACATGATTCCATATGTCTTATTTCATAATTTTTTAATCTTCACTTATTATTCTACAAAGTAGAAAATAGTAAAATAAAGAAAAACCCTGGAATGAGAAGGTGTGTCCAAACTCTTGATTGATACTGTATGTAAATTGTAAATTATTTGGTCTGTAATGCATTTTTTGTTATATGTCGGACCCCAGTAAGACTAGCTGTCTGCATTGGCATCAGCTAATGAGGATCCTACTAAAGCAAATCAAATAGCAATCAATGGTATTGTGTCTTTCACTTTGCTTTGTATTCTTTACAAAGATTTTGTCAACTCTGTTAACATTCTGTCCTTGCGTTAACTATTATTAAGCCAATGCAGAGTTTTGAACATGTATTTAAAACGTCAATATATTTAATAACCCACTTTGTTCTTCTATAAAATGTTCTTCCTACAGACATAATTAACAGTATTATGACCTTGTTACTTACAGAACAATACACTCTTTAACTGACAAGAGCTAGACTGTGGGGTAGTAGAGCATCTATAACAAGAACACTAATTAAGAACAGTCTTCAAGTGTTGTGACCAGCGGCTTGGCATGCGGTAAAGAGGTCAATGGAACTCGACCCCAAAATGTGTAAATGCCATGGAAATGTGTGGGGGAAAGGGCCATGAGGGAAATATCACTTATCTCCTCATTGCCTCCCAGTAAAATCTGCTTACATTTAGGCTATTGTTTATATGTCTATTTCACGCTATGTTGAGGTAGAAATCGGAGTACAATGCCTGTATGGGTATCAACCCCAATACATGTTCATGCAATCGTTACCAATCAACTGCATAATAGTTAAAAACGACTTTGACTACCATCAATGATTTCCGTATGCTAGCTTTACTAACCAGCTTATGAGAACAGGTTTTAGCATTTAGCAGTCACTTCTTTTAAACCTGAAAAAGGGACAACTTCTAAATGCTATGCAGTGAAAACAGCCAAATATATCCAAATTGGACTTACACTACATGGCTAAAAGTATGTGGACACCCCTTCAAATGAGTGGATTCAGCTATTTCAGCCATACCTGTTTCTGACAGGTGTATAAAATCTAGCACACTTCCATGCAATCTCCATAGACAAACATTGGAAGTAGAATGGCCCTTACTGAAGAGCTCAGTTACATTCAACGTGGCACCGTCATAGGTCACCACCTTTCCAACAAGTCAGTTCGTCAAATTTATGCCCTGTTTGAGCTGCCCTGGTCAATTGTAAGTTTTGTTATTGTGAAGTGGAAGTGTCTAGGAGCCACAACGTCTCAGCCGTGGAGTGGTAGCCCACACAAGCTTACAGAACGGGATGAGTGCAGCACGTGTAGCACGTAAAAATCATCTGTCCTCGGTTGCAACACTCACTACCGAGTTCCAAACTGCCTCTGGAAGCAACTACAGCACAAAAACTGTTAGTCTGGTTCTTCATGAAATGGGTTTCCATGACCGAGCAGCCACACAGAGGCCTAAGATCACTATGCGCAATGCCAAGTGTCGGGTGGAACGGTGTGAAGCTCGCCGCCATTGGACTCGGGAGCAGTGGAAACATGTTCTCTGGAGTGATGAATCACGCTTCAACATCCGGCAGTCTGGTTGACCAATCTGCCACAATGGATAGTGACAACTGTAAAGTTTGGTTGAGGAGGAATAATGGTCTGGGGCAGTTTGCATGGTTCGGGCTAGGCCCTTTAATTCCAGTGAAGGGAAATCGTAACGCTACAGCATACAATGACATTCTAGACAATTCTCTGCTTCCAACTTTGTGGCAACAGTTTGGGGGCGGCCCTTTTCGGTTTCAGCATGATAATGCCACTGAGCACATAGCGATGTCCATAAAGAAATGGTTTGTTGAGATGGTGTGGAAGAACTTGACTGGCCTTCACAGAGCCCTGACCTCAACTCCCTCGAACACCTTTGTGACGAATTGGAACGCTGACAGCGAACCAGGCCTAATCGCCCAACATTGATGGCTGAAGCAAGTCCCTGCAGCAATGTTCTAACATCTAGTGAAAAGCATTCCCAGAAGAGTAGAGGCTTTTATAGCAGCAAACTGCATACGCCCATGATTTTGGAATGAGATGTTCGATGAGCAGGTGTCCACATACTTTTGGCTATGTAGTGTAAGTAACCACATTGTTGGCCTGTTACAATGCATACATCATGACAGATTTGACGAATATCGTCTTTGTTAGAAGAGATTTGAATGTGCTCAAGTCTGGTCAATGGAACCTCTGTATTCCGTTGACTACGTTACCACATCTACTGTGTCAGTCAGCACTGCCACCATAACTACTGACCGCTTCTACCAGGAAGTGGTCCAAGTCATTCTTATTAATTATTCAACAAATCCAATTTTCCAGCCTGCGTCATACAGTTGACCTGCTGATGGCGATGACTCAGAGACATCAAAAGGTGTACAGAAAACACTCCTATATTATTAAGCTCTTGATGTAGCTAACTCACACAGCTGGTAAGTGCATGTTAAGTCGTGTTTTAACTCAAGCTCGCTAAGAGGGTCCTCAGAAATAATATGGATTCTTCACTTTTTGATAGTCATCGTTTAATATGTAACAATTCTAAATGGCTGTTCTGGAAAGAATTGGAGCCTCTAGAGCATTTCAGACAGTTGCTAGGGGACGTTTTTACCAAATAATGTGTTTTTTATGATTGTGTTTTGCTTTTCGTGTACTGTTGTGTATAATAACGTGCTATCTTATTGTGTATGTGAATGTATGTGTTTATTGTGTTTATTGTGTTTATTGTGTTTATTGTATTTTGATGTGTATTGTGGTGCTATACAAGGCTCATCTGGAAAAGAGACCTTGGTCTCAGCATGGACTCCCTGTCAAAATAAAGGTTAAATAAAATGCCCACTCCTTGGTAGGAAGCTACTAATGGTCAAAATCAAATGACTACAAAAAAAATAAAAATAAAAATATATATATAAATATGTTCTGTAGAGCTAACCGTATGTTACAATAAAGGAATTAAAAAGAGTAGGCTAAACCTCATTAGTTTAATACGGTCATATTTTTCAAATTTTTATTTAACTTTTATTTGACTAGGCATGTCAGTTAAGATACTGTAACCATGGCGATGGTTTAGAATAGATTGTAGTGTAATAACATATAAACATGTCCTCTGGTGTTGTGTTGACTGCATCAACATGAACACCACATCCTCTCATGTGGCTGATGAGATGATCACCAGAACCTCAGAGCTTAGAGGTCGATGTGATGCTCATGGTCTATTTACCTCTCTGGCAGAAGGGGCCTGCATAGGCTGAGAGGCCACAGTCGCAGGAGAAGCCGTTGTACATCTCCACGCACCTCCCTTGGTTCTGGCACAGCTCCCCGTAGCTGCTGCAGTGTCCCGGGCAGCCCGGCCTCACCCCGGGCGTGATCTTGGCCCTCTCCTCCAGGTCCAGTGTCCTCCCGTTCAGCTGCAGCGAGCGGATACACCCCAGGAAGCCTTTCATTCTGGAGGCTGTGCCACCTGTCAACACCCAACACAGCACACAGTAAAAACCCATTGTTCCTGTTTCTCTATCTGAAATTCCAAGGGTAGTGGATAAGTAAGATCTCCTATAGGTTATGTACAGTACATGTCCTGCCAACACACAAAGCAGAGCAGTCAACCGCTTTGTTCCCGTTTCTTTATGCTACTTTCTCTATTTCTTCTTAGTCTGTGTGACGGGGCACGTACCAGAGCTATGTGACACGTCACCCAGCCGCCCTGTGACGGGGCACGTACCAGAGCTATGTGACACATCACCCAGCCGCCATGTGACGGGGCACGTACCAGAGCTATGTGACACATCACCCAGCCGCCCTGTGACGGGGCACGTACCAGAGCTATGTGACACGTCACCCAACCGCCCTGTGACGGGGCATGTACCAGAGCTATGTGACACGTCACCCAGCCGCCCTGTGACGGGGCACGTACCAGAGCTATGTGACACATCACCCAACCGCCCTGTGACGGGGCACGTACCAGAGCTATGTGACACATCACCCAGCCGCCCTGTGACGGGGCACGTACCAGAGCTATGTGACACATCACCCAGCCGCCCTGTGACGGGGCACGTACCAGAAAATACATTCAGAGAGCTGACTTTTATCAGCTGTCTGTCTGTTGCTACTGCTCTGGCTGCTAACCTCCCTCTCCTCCTTGTCTTTTCTTTCTCTTCTCTGGAATCTCCCCATACTTCAGAGCTGGCAGTTCATATTGTTCTTGGAGTTCAGGCAAGGCTTTTCACAACAAAGAATCAATGAGCCTCTCCCCCTGCAAAGCAAGACTCTGGGTCTGTCGGAGTTCTCTTCGAACTGAAAAACGTTTTTTTGTTTTGTTTACAAAGCAGTAACACAATGTTGAAGCATTTCCTAGGCAGGCTGTCAAATCTTTAGTCAAATATAATGTAAGAAATCTTTCCTTTCAGGGACCGTTGAATAAAATGTCACTTTCTCATTGTAGACTAACTGATGCTGCAACTGAAAAACATTTTTTTAAACAAAGAAACCTTACAAAGAAAAATAATATTTACCCAGATGAGTCATTTAAGAACAAATTCTTATTTACAATGACAGCCTGGCAAGTGTGCTACAATGTTAAAGCATTTCTTATGTATGTGTCAAATAAAATATTATTGAATACTCTTATGCTACAGTAGTAACTGTTGAGTTGGAATAAACTGTAATTTGGTCATTGCAGAGCGGACTTTGGGTAACTGCCCGATGGGATATAATCACGTTTGGGTAATTGTACATCAGAATGGGCTCATGATTCTGAAGTACTGAAGTGTAGAGAGTGTCGAGAGAGAGAGTGTAGAGAGAGTGTAGAGAGAGTAGGGAGAGAGTAGGGAGAGTGTAGAGAGAGCGAGAGAGAGAGAGAGAGAGCGTGCTAGAGAGCGAGAGAGAGAGAGAGAGAGAATGATCAAATATACAGACAACAAATTCCAATTGTCTATACTAAAACTCTTCAACATCAGCCTTAGCACTATCATCTTCCCCAATATTTGGAACCAAGGACTGATCACCACAATCCACAAAATTGGAGACAAATTTGACCCCAATAACTACCGTGGGATATGCGTCAACAGCAACCTTGGCAAAATCCTCTGCATTATCATTAACAGCAGACTCGTACATTTCCTCAATGAAAACAACGTACTGAGCAAATGTCAAATTGGCTTTTTACCAAATTACCGTACAACAGACCATGTATTCACCCTGCACACCCTAATTGACAACAAAACAAAACAAAGGAAAAGTCTTCTAATGCTTTGTTGATTTCAAAAATTTGGCATGAGGGTCTGCTATACAAATTGATGGAAAGTGGGTTTTTTTGCACAACAAGTGTGCAGTTAAAGTTGGCAAAAAACACACACATTTCTTCCCACAGGGCTGTGGGGTGAGACAGGGATGCAGCTTAAGCCTCACCCTCTTCAACATATATATCAACGAATTGGCGTGGGCACTAGAAAGGTCTGCAGCACCCGGCCTCACCCTACTAGAATCTGAAGTCAAATGTCTATTGTTTGCTGATGATCTGGTGCTTCTGTTACCAACCAAGGAGGGCCTACAGCAGCACCTAGATATTCTGCACAGATTCTGCCAGACCTGGGCCCTGACAGTAAATCTCAGTAAAACCAAAATAATGGTGTTCCAAAACAGGTCCAGTCGCCAGGACCACAAATACAAATTCCATCTAGACACCATTGTCATAGAGCACACAAAACAACTATACATAGTTTGGCCTAAACATCAGCGCCACAGGTAACTTCCACAAAGCTGAGAACGATCTGAGAGACAAGGGAAGAAGGGCATTCTATGCCATCAAAAGGAACATAAAATTCAACCAACCAATTAGGATCTGGCTAAAAATACTTGAATCAGTCATAGAGCCCATTGCCCTTTATGGTTGTGTGGTCTGGGGTCCGCTCACCAACCAAGATTTCACAAAATGGGACAAACACCAAATTGAGACTCTGCATGCATGGAGACTTTTATCTCCCTCACCAACTTCAAACATCAGCTATCTGAGCAGCTAACCGATCGCTGCAGCTGTACATAGTCTATTGGTAAATAGCCCACCCTTTTCACCTACCTCATCCCCATACTGTTTTTATTTATTTACTTTTCTGCTCTTCTGCACACCAATATCTCTACCTGTACATGACCATCTGATCATTTATCACTCCAGTGTTAATCTGCAAAATTGTAATTATTTGCCTACCTCCTCATGCCTTTTGCACACATTGTATATAGACCCCCCCTTTGTTTTCTACTGTGTTATTGACTTGTTAATTGTTTACTCCATGTGTAGCTCTTTGTTGTATGCTCACACTGCTATGCTTTATCTTGGCCAGGTCGCAGTTGCAAATGAGAACTTGTTCTCAACTAGCCTACCTGGTTAAATAAAGGTGAAATAAAAAAATAAAAATAAAAATAAATGCAGAATTCTGCAAAAATATCCTCCGTGGACAACGTAGAACACCAAATAATGCATGCAAAGCAGAATTAGGCCGATACCCACTAATTATCAAAATCAAGAAAAGAGCCGTTAAATTCTACAACCACCTAAAAGGAAGCGATTCCCAAACCTTCCATAACAAAGCACCTACAGAGATGAACCTGGAGAAGAGTCCCCTAAGCAAGCTGGTCCTGGGGCTCTGTTCATAAACACAAACACACCCCACAGAGCCCCAGGAGAGCAGCACAATTAGACCCAATAAAATCATGAGAAAACAAAAAGATAATTACTTGACACATTGGAAAGAATTAACAAAAAAACAGAGCAAACTAGAATGCTATTTGGCCCTAAACAGAGAGTACACAGTGGCAGAATACCTGACCACTGTGACTGACCCAAACTTAAGGAAAGCTTTGACTATATATATAGACTCAGTGAGCATAGCCTCGCCATTGAGAGAGGCCGCCGTAGGCAGACATGGCTCTCAAGAGAAGACAGGCTATGTGCACACTGCCCACAAAATGAGGTGGAAACTGGGCTGCACTTCCTAACCTCCTGTCCAATGTATGACCGTATTAGAGACACATATTTCCCTCAGATTACACAGATCCACAAAGAATTCGAAAACAAGCCCAATTTGGATAAACTACCATATCTACTGGGTGGAATTACACAGTGTGCCATCACAGTAGCAAGATTTGTGACTTGTTGCCACAAGAAAAAGGCAACCAGTGAAGAACAAACACCATTGTAAATACAACCCATAAATACAACCCAATCCCTTGTGTACATCGTTGCAACACTGTATATATACGTAATATGACATTTGTAATGTCTTTATTGTTTTGAAACTTCTGTATGTGTAATGTTTACTGTTCATTTCTATTGTTTATTTCACTTTTGTATATTATCTACCTCACTTGCTTTGGCAATGTTAACACATGTTTCCCGTGGCAATAAAGCCCCTTGAATTTAATTGAATTGAGAGTGTGTAGAGAGAGAGAGAGAGCGAGAGAGAGAGAGAGAGTAGAGAGAGAGTAGAGAGAGAGAGAGAGAGAGTAGAGAGAGAGTAGAGAGAGTGTGTAGAGAGAGAGAGAGTGTAGAGAGAGAGAGAGAGTGTGGAGAGAGTGTGTAGAGAGAGTGTAGATAGAGAGAGAGAGAGTAGAGAGAGAGTGTGTAGAGAGAGAGTGTAGAGAGAGAGAGAGAGAGAGAGAGAGAGAGAGTGTGTAGAGAGAGAGAGTGTAGAGATAGAGAGAGAGAGAGATATGAGGGAAATTAGAAATGAGAGAAATTAGGGAAATTAGAAATGAGAGAAATTAGGAAAATTGGAGAGAGATAGAGACATGATCAGATGAGCTCCTGCATTTTTCAGCATTTTCTTAAAAAAAGACAGATTTAGAGTTAGATAAACTTTGATTTTTTTTGTCAGGAACATATACAGGATGCTACCCTCGACAACATAACCTTCACTTCACTTCAAATCAAAACTCAAAACCTACAACCTGATTTTGGATGGAATTACGGAATCACCTGGAAGATTTACAAATACCAATGATTATTATTCTATACATCAAATTCTCTGGAAAACAACAGAAACCTGAAAACACCATTCAACCTCGAATTGAGTGGGTAATGTTTAGTCTGAAACTGTTTTTTATTTCAAAAAGCCAATAAGAAAAATACACTACATTACTTTATAAGGACAGAATGCTAAATGAAGACTACCAAACTTGATACAACTTCAACTAGCACTGACGCGTCAAGTGAGAGGTGTCAAAGACCTTTAGCACAACAATGGCAGGGGGGTCAAGCAGTCTACTCCAACCAAATGGAGAGGCCTTAGAAGCTGCCTCCTTCTGTTCAGAGGTAATTAAAATACAGTACCCTGTGTATGTAAAGAATGATAAGGCAAGAAAATATTAGAAAATGAAGCTCCTTATGAAAAATCAAGCAACATTTTTTGCTGACTATTACAAAAATGGGAACATCAGCAACCTTATCTTCCACACAAACATCCCCTGGCATGGCACAGTGCTACATAAGCACACTACCCTTTTGTTAAGAGAGGGGGGGTTATAGAGGCATGGAAACTCAGGGTACTTGACAACGAGGACTCTGAGTCAGCTAATATAAATCTCTATAAGTCTGGAACAGTAATGGTACAGGGTAAACCCAAACTGTCACCTAATCAAAGAATTAGCCCAGCAGGAGAAGCTCTCCCTTGAGAAAGATACCCCCTCTCCGAGCGGGTCAGACCAGACCTCTTCATTATATAACCCCACAGACGAGCCAACCCCAGCGGAAAGTCAACCTCCCAGCACAGAGTACTACCCTCTCATTGAAATGAAGGATACATTTACCCAGCTGGAGGTAAGGCAGGTGAAGCTGGAACAGCAGGTGATTACACGCCAGTCAGCACAGACCCAGACAACAGTCCAGCACAACAACACTCTCCTAACCAGACCCGGAGTGCTGGAGGTGGAGAGAGACATATCTGCACTCTGGACAGTGGTGAGACAACTTCAACAGGAGAAAGAGCAGGAGCAGGAGAAGAACAGAGCACTAGAGGAGAGGATGAGACTGCTGGAGGAGATGTTGAGGGGGGGGCGGGTGACAGAGAACAACCCACTAGAGAGGTGGCCACCCCAGCAGAGAAGCCAGCAGAACAGCCCACCTCAGCACCCGACAAAAGTCTCAACACCACAGCAGAACAGTCCACACCAGACCCTGACCATAGCGTCGACATCACAGCAGAACAGACAAATGAAGAACCACAAGCCCAGCGGCTCTCACCCCCTCTGAGCACCCCCCCTGGCAGCCACCCTGATAGCCCTTCTGACCCCCCCCCCCCCCCCCCCCACACACACCCACTGAGGACATACACAAGACACAGATTGTTCTCCTTATAGACTCAAATGGGAAATATATACATGAAAAAAATGTTTTTCCCCAAACACAATGTGTCTAAACTCTGGTGTCCAAACACCCAGCGCACCCTAGACCTTCTGTCTGAGGACCAACTAGCCACATAATAATACACACAGGCACAAACGACCCGAGAGCACAGCAGGAAAGGGTGGCCACAGCACTTAAGGGAGTGATTGAAAAATCTTCTTCTACTTTCCCCAACGCACAAGTGGTTATCTCCACCCTGCTACCATGAAAATACTTCCACCCTGCCACAATACAGCGGGTAAACACAAGTATTTCCCTTGACTGGCCCACCACTCCACCCTGGACTTGAACAGCCTTTATGACCAGGTCCACATATACAAGGCAGCATTGCCCACCACTCCACCCTGGACTTGAACAGCCTTTATGATCAGGTCCACCTATACAAGGCAGCAGTGCCCACCACTCCATCCTGGACTTGAACAGCCTTTATGACCAGGTCCACCTATACAAGGCAGCAGTGCCCACCACTCCACCCTGGACTTGAACAGCCTTTATGACCAGGTCCACCTCTACAAGGCAGCAGTGCCCACCACTCCACCCTGGACTTGACCAGCCTTTATGACCAGGTCCACCTATACAAGGCAGCAGTGCCCACCACTCCACCCTGGACTTGAACAGCCTTTATGACAAGGTCCACCTATACAAGGCAGCAGTGCCCACCTTTCACCTTTATTTAACCAGGTAGGCTAGTTGAGAACAAGTTCTCATTTACAACTGCGACCTGTCCAAGATGTGTGTGAACAGACTGCAACACAGAGTTACACATGGAGTAAACAATAAACAAGTCAATAACACAGTAGGAAAAAAAAGAAAGAGTCTATATACATTGTGTGCAAAAGGCATGAGGAGGTAGGCGAATAATTACAATTTAGCAGAATAACACTGGAGTGATAAATGGTCAGATGGTCATGTGCAGGTAGAGATACTGGTGTGCAAAAGAGCAGAAAAGTAAATAAATAAAAACTGTATGGGGATGAGGTAGGTAAATCGGTGGGCTATTTACCGATGGACTAAAGGACATCGCTCTCAAATGTAGCCCCAACACTTCACACAGGAGCAACAGATCAATAGACACAACACCCAGACCAGCGAGATACCCTCCCAGACCTGCGGGACCCCCCCCCCCCTGGACCTACACATAGAGGACCCACACCAAGAGGACTTACATCCAGACCACAGCACCACCAGCCACATCCCACCCCAACCAATCAACGCCCCCCCACGTCAACCATGCCCACACCCCATTTAGGCCCCCTCAGATCAGACCTATACCCCGCCTGCCCACCCCATGCACCCCACCCCCGCAAAGAGGGCCTCAACATGGAAGTCACACATGCGCCCAGGCAGTGAGCGGGCAAACAGGCCCAACCCCCACTCTTACACTCGCCCAAGCCAATGGCATGTACCAGATGCTCAGCAGGCTTTGCTCATACTTACTGGCCTGAGGCCAAACCACAAGACCAACAACATTTTTACACGTCATGGAACACAAAGCCTTCACTATATCATCCTGGAATATCCAAGGCCTGAGGTCATCTGACTTTGGCCTAAAGAGCAGGAACCCAGACTTCACCAAAGAAATCGGTAATACAGACATTGTCATCCTGCAAGCAACCTGGTATAGAGGAGACGGACCCACTGGTTGCCCTCTAGGTTACAGAGAGCTGGTAGTCCCATCCACCAAACTACCAGGTGTGAAACAGGGAAGGGACTCAGGGGGTATGCTAATTTGGTATAGAGCAGACCTTACTCACTCCATTAAATTAATCAAAACAGGAACATTTTACATTTGGCTAGAAATTCAAAAGGAAATTATCTCATTAGAGAAAAATTTTCTCCTGTGTGCTACCTATATCCCCCACTAGAATCCCCATACTTTAATGAAGACAGCTTCTCCATCCTGGAGGGGCAAATCAATCATTTCCAAGCCCTGGGACATAAAATGCTAATTAATTACTTAAAAATCATACAATGTGATTTTCTGGATTTTTGTTTTAGATTCCGTCTCTTGCAGTTGAAGTGTACCTATGATAAAAATTACAGACCTCCACATGTTTTGTAAGTAGAAAAACCTGCAAAAACGGCAGTGTATCAAATACTTGTTCTCCCCACTGTATATACAATAGCAGCTATAAAGGTGTTAGCAATAGGAAAATAAGATAAACATAGCACAAAATATATACAGGGTCAACTAGCATAGGTAATAAGTTAGCATGCTAGGTTAGGCTAGGCTAGCAGGTTGGATCAAGCCATGGGGGCTGACATCTTAAGGCCTATGGCATGAATGGCTGTCAAATAGTTACATAAAAGCTTACAGTTCAACCAGACATAAAGTGCCCTATCCCAGTGCAGTTCACATAGGTCAGAGACGCACTAACACTACAGTGTGTTGGGAGAGTCCAGGGCTGCAGGATAATTGGTCCGTGGGTTGTGGCCCAGATGTAGGGCAGAGATTTATGAGAGAGCTCCTCACTCTGCCACTGCTTGCTGAAGACTATCCTGGCACCCCAATGGTGGAACTAGCTTCCCCCTGAAGCGAAGGCTGCAGAGTCCCTACACCCCCAGCTCTGACTTTGATGATAACTACTTTGAGGAAAAGTGTACTTACTATGCCTGTGATATGGTTGTCCCACCTAGCTATGTTAAGACGAAGGCACCAAGTGTATGTTACTCTGGATAAGAGTGTCTTCTAAATGACTAAAATGTCAAATGTAAAAAAGTAAGACTGAGCCCAGACTGGGTTGGACTGTGCTTTTATACATGTCCCGGTCCCACCTGCCTATTGGATAGATGCCCTGAGGTCACTGCATGTGGCATGTAACTAAAGAGCCCCAGAGGGGGACACAGAGTAGCCTGTAAACAATGGGGATCCTTCCCCACCTCTGCGCTCTGCAGGGTCAGGGAGTCAGGCTCAAGGTGTCCGCATGCTTCCCAACCGAAACGGTTTGGTAGAGTTTGTGCATATATTATGACAAAAAAATGATGTTTTTGTTTGTTTTGGACTCCCATGAGGGTTTTTGAGACTGTTCAGACACACCCATTTTTTCTGGAGGCAAGACGGACTTCAGAGCCGAAGTCTATGCACCTTTGTCGGAGATTGGTCAACAGTAAGGATTTTTCATTCAAGTCTTTGTTGTCATTCAACGAGAGAAGACTCGTTTTAATGCATGTTTTTTAATCAAAAAATACTGCGCAAAACATCTTAGTTAGATGTAAAAAAAAAAACGTCAAAATGAATGACAGATTTCTTGAGTTATCTTAGAAAAATTTTGACTATTTTGAGGAAGTGTATACTGGCTACGACACACTAGCCTAACTTAACCATGCTGACACCTTGTTGGGGGTAGGTAGGCTACTTGTTTTAAGAGTTAGAGAGGGCTGGAAGTGTTCAGGAGAGGGGCTGAAAGCGTTTTCTACATATCTGAAAATAAATCATAAAATGTGTATTTATCAAACCGTGACACATAATACCAATAGAGGCCAACTTCCTATGAACCCCATGACAATCTATAGGTTTTACATAGAGTATGGTCCCTCACAAGCACTGTAAGGGATTACTGGCTAAAGACATCCAACATATCAATATTCATTCTCTCATTCTGACTCTGCCTGCAACCACTGTTTGTTTGTTTTTCCAGCAAAGTGGATGTTTGTGGATATAACAGACCGAAAGAAGCATCCTCAATATTTGCTTGTAGATAAAGTGTTATACAACAGCCTGTTTTTCCTAGTGTTTTTCCTAGTGTTTTTCCTAGTGTTTTTCCTAGTGTTTTTCCTAGTGTTTTTCCTAGTGTTTTCCTAGTGTTTTTCCTAGTGTTTTTCCTAGTGTTTTCCTGTCTTTAAATCATTGGAATAGTCTGGGGCAAAAACAAACTGAAAACCAGCACAATGGTACTGATAGGCTCTATATGGCAAAGAATTTTCCCAATATAGATGTCTGACGTAGGTGCAGAATAGATTTATTAAACCTAGCTTCAAGCAAATGCATATCAATGGACAGATGGCCGGAGAGCAAGGTTGTTTGAGAATGCATGAGCAGGAAAACACTGCTGCAATAGTATTTGAACCCGGTTCTGGTTTAGATCTGTCTCGAATGAGGGAGGGATAGGTAGTGGTTGAAGCAGCAATGTTTTCCTACCTACAAATAACTGGCTGTTGAGCTGCAGATGGATGTGACCATCGGCAGGGGCCTTCTGTGTGGCGTTGGGGAAAGCGTCCACACGCAGCGAAGCCTCTTTTACATTCCGCTCCGCTCGAACACGGTGCCACCTGTCGTCGTTTAGTGCCACATCGCCTGTCTCCACCCGCACTTCAAAGGGGCCGTTGCCCACGTCAAACGAGAAGACCACCTCTGTCGGCGCTGTAGGGGGAGGGAAGGAGGAAAGGAGGAGGGCGGATTGCGGAGGGAAGGAGGGATGGAAGGAAGGAGAAAGAGATGGTTATACACACCAGATAAGTAGCATTTGGATAGGCAGGTAAATATCCCAAAATGCAGAGTGCCAAATATTTTTTTTTTACCTCCAGACATCTAGATAATTTTCCTCCCCTTGTCTTGACATTTTCTTTCCAATCTTGTCTATAAAAACACTCATCTGACCCATGTAACTTTCACTGCTCGGACAAAATCACATTTACACTTTTTCAGTTGTATATCTGCCACAACTGTGAAGCTTTTTTGATGGTTGCTGTGACCTTGAGTATCAACAGGAATAGAGATAGATGAGGGGTTGTCATGCCGATACCAGTACAAAGTGGCCTGACAACATTGTGTTCCAGTTATTTTCCCCCAGATCTATCTCACACACTACATCAAAAACGTCCACTGCTGGCCTGGCACTAAACTCCACTATATAGTAGCTAGCTACAGGTAACTGCCAAAATAAAGGATAGACCAAAGTCTTAAAAGGGAGTTGGGCCACCATGAGCCAGAACAGCTGCAATGCCCCTTGACATAGATTCTACAAGTGTCTGGAACTCTATCGGAGGGATGCGACACCATTCTTCCACAACAATTTCCATCATTTGGTGTTTTGTTGATGTTGGTGGAAAACACCGTCTCAGGTGCCGCTCCAGAATCTCCCATAAGTGTTCAGTTGAGTTGAAATCTAATGACAGACGGCCATGGCGTATGATTTACATTGCTTTCATGCTCATCAAACCATTCAATGACCACATCAAATCAAATCAAAAATCAAATCAAATTTATTTATATAGCCCTTCGTACATCAGCTGATATCTCAAAGTGCTGTACAGAAACCCAGCCTAAAACCCCAAACAGCAAGCAATGCAGGTGTAGAAGCACGGTGGCTAGGAAAAACTCCCTAGAAAGGCCAAAACCTAGGAAGAAACCTAGAGAGGAACCAGGCTATGTGGGGTGGCCAGTCCTCTTCTGGCTGTGCCGGGTGGAGATTATAACAGAACATGGCCAAGATGTTCAAATGTTCATAAATGACCAGCATGGTCGTATAATAATAAGGCAGAACAGTTGAAACTGGAGCAGCAGCACGGTCAGATGGACTGGGGACAGCAAGGAGTCATCATGTCAGGTAGTCCTGGGGCATGGTCCTAGGGCTCAGGTCCTCAGAGAGAGAGAAAAAAAAGAGAGAATTAGAGAGAGCATATGTGGGGTGGCCAGTCCTCTTCTGGCTGTGCCGGGTGGAGATTATAACAGAACATGGCCAAGATGTTCAAATGTTCATAAATGACCAGCATGTTCGAATAATAAGAAGGCAGAAGAGTTGAAACTGGAGCAGCAGCACGGCCAGGTGGACTGGGGACCACATGTCATTGTCATCCTATGGGGGCATAGCCATGGTAGCCAAAATAATGGCCTGCCCAGCATTTTTATATATGAACCTAAGCATGATGGGATGTTAAAGACGCACCATGCAGAAATCGCTCTGCCATTTCCTGGTTGCAAAAATTCTAAATGTTTGCCTAATTTCAGTGTATGTGACAAAACAAGCAAGTGTAGTGTAGATGTAACAGTATAACTTTAGACCGTCCCCTCGGCCATACCCGGGCACGAACCAGGGGACCCTCTGCACACATCAACAACTGACACCCACGAAGCATCGTTACCCATCGCTCCACAAAAGCTGCAGCCCTTGCAGAGCAAGGGGAACCACTACTTCAAGGTCTCAGAGCAAGTGACGTCACCGATTGAAACGCTAAATAGCCGTTTCACATCCGTTACATAGAGAATCATTGTACCATCTAAACCGCTGTGAAATATATTTTCCATAACAAAATATTATATTTTCAGCTGTTTGAAGCTAGTGTACAAAAACAGGAAGCATAGAAATAACACATAGAACAGATCTTACGCTTCTAAGACTTCCTTTCAATGAGAATGACAGATCTATAACTCACATTTCTATGTGAATTTGGTCAGGTTCCACATAGTTACATATTGCCGCTTTAATTGATTTTAACTCAGGGATCACACCTATGTGGAAGCACCTGCTTTCAATATACATTTTATCCCTCATTTACTCAAGTGTTTCCATCATTTTGGCAGTTACCTGTATGTACAGTATTTTATTCCCTGAAAATATTTTTCTCTTTCATTTTGTCACGCCCTGACCAAAGAAAGCTTTTATTTTCTATGGTGGAGTAGGTCGGGGTGTGACTGGGGGGTGTTCTAGTTTATTATTTCTATGTGTAGTCTAGTTTTGTATTTCTATGTTGGCCTGATATGGTTCCCAATCAGAGGCAGCTGTCTATTGTTGTCTCTGATTGGGGATCATATTTAGGTAGCCTTTTGTTGTTTGTGGGATCTTGTTTTTGTATTGTTGCTTTTGATCCCTACAAGGCTGTACGTTTGTTTGTTTCTCTTTATTATTTGTGTTGCTGGTTCACATTCTAATACATTTTGATCAACCCAAATCACGCTGCGCCTTGGTCTACCCATTTCAACGAACTTTAAAACATTTTTTATTTCACCTTTATTTAACCAGGTAGGCTAGTTGAGAACAAGTTCTCATTTGCAACTGCGACCTGGCCAAGATAAAGCATAGCAGTGTGAACAGACAACACAGAGTTACACATGGAGTAAACAATTAACAAGTCAATAACACAGTAGAAAAAAAGAGAGTCTATATACATTGTGTGCAAAAGGCATGAGGAGGTAGGCAAATAATTAAAATTAAATGATCAGATGGTCATGTACAGGTAGAGATATTGGTGTGCAAAAGAGCAGAAAAGTAAATAAATATAAACAGTATGGGGATGAGGTAGGTAAAATTGGGTGGGCTATTTACCGATAGACTATGTACAGCTGCAGCGATCGGTTAGCTGCTCAGATAGCAGATGTTTGAAGTTGGTGAGGGAGATAAAAGTCTCCAACTTCAGCGATTTTTGCAATTCGTTCCAGTCACAGGCAGCAGAGAACTGGAACGAAAGGCGGCCAAATGAGGTGTTGGCTTTAGGGATGATCAGTGAGATACACCTGCTGGAGCGCGTGCTACGGGTGGGTGTTGCCATCATGACCAGTGAACTGAGATAAGGCGGAGCTTTACCTAGCATGGACTTGTATATGACCTGGAGCCAGTGGGTCTGGCGACGAATATGTAGCGAGGGCCAGCCGACTAGAGCATACAGGTCGCAGTGGTGGGTGGTATAAGGTGCTTTAGTAACAAAACGGATGGCACTGTGATAAACTGCATCCAATTTGCTGAGTAGAGTATTGGAAGCTATTTTGTAGATGACATCGCCGAAGTCGAGGATCGGTAGGATAGTCAGTTTTACTAGGGTAAATATGGCGGCGTGAGTGAAGGAGGCTTTGTTGCGGAATAAGAAAAAAAGCTGACTCTAGATTTGATTTTAGATTGGAGATGTTTGATATGAGTCTGGAAGGAGAGTTTACAGTCTAGCGAGACACCTAGGTACTTATAGATGTCCACATATTCTAGGTCGGAACCATCCAGGGTGGTGATGCTAGTCGGGCGTGCGGGTGCAGGCAGCGAACGGTTGAAAAACATGCATTTGGTTTTACTAGCGTTTAAGAGCAGTTGGAGGCCACGGAAGGAGTGTTGTATGGCATTGAAGCTCGTTTGGAGGTTAGATAGCACAGTGTCCAAGGATGGGCCGGAAGTATACAGAATGGTGTCATCTGCATAGAACATTACACATTTAGTGTATATGTTTATACAAAGGTCTTCCTAACTGCCCATCTTGTCTGAATGGATCATTTTAATTAATTAAAGTTGTAAAGTTGTGGGGCGCTTGCTTTAGCTCTTTAAAAATATTTTTGAGGTAGTGGAAGAAGTTTAAAAAGTTGTACTTTACTATTTAAAGCAAAACAATTACATATGGTCAAAGTTATATTTCCTAAAATAATTGGTCTGATTATTTTGATATACTATTTGTCTACATGTAGTCAGGTGTGCAACTTTGGGCACTTTGGCCCTGCAAGCTTTCAGAAATGAAAACTTATTGAAACACCATTTTACCAGTATAATTGTTTTTGATAATGGCTGCGATCGTTAAGGAATGTAAATATTTTAGAAAATTTTCTCAGACAGCCATAGCCATAGACAAATTCCCATCTCATCATTTTAGTTGAAAATGAAATATCATACAATTTATTTATAACACTTTTCGAATACATTTGTACATGAACTTGTATTGAATATTATTTTAAGTGATTTTTAAGGTTTTCCTAATCGTAATAATTCAACACAACGCCTGAATGTATAAACTTGCCTTTGTGACAGCTGAAAACATGTATTCATCATAAAAACTAGATTTTTCCAAAGGGAGCAGTCCATGTACATGCACTCTTTCTTCAGGTTCTCACAGCACAAAACTCAATAAGGTTCTCAATGTTGCTGCAGCTGATCACTTTGTGATACCGTAGTTTGTCCGCCATGGACTGGAGGTTGGTGCGGGTTTTGCAGAGGCGTGTGTCCCTATCCTGGCCAGTTGGCTTGACTCAAAAAGGACATATTTAGCAGAATTCAGTGTAGGACATTTTAATCTCTGAATATTCCCTCTTAAAATTCTGATAAAGGTTCTGAATTGTGCCATTCAAGAGGCACTTCTGCTTTTTCTTCTTGTTCCTCATTAGTGTGTTCTTTTTCCCTGTTGGTGCTCTACTGTTGGCATCACGTTCATAGAATCTAGTGATTTTCTCTTCTGTGGCTGTGCTAATTATGTGACACTGCTTTTTCCTGGGGTATTGAAGACTTGTTAGCCTGTTTTCATTTGCCCTTTGACCAGACCATACTTTCTCAGGATGTTGCCTCTGAGCATTTTTGAAGCTACTTGTTTGTCCAGTTGAATTGCTAGGGTTAGAGATTCCAAAACCCTTCTATGGATTATATGGCAACAACACAACAAACCAAATGTTATTTGTCACATGCGCCGGATACAACAGGTGTACATTAGAACTTAAAGTGAAATGTTTACTTACAAGCCCTTAACCAACAATGCAGTTAAGAAAATATGAAAGAAAAAATAAATGGCGAGGTAATTGAGGTAATGTACATGTTGGTGGAGTTATTAAAGTGACTATGCATAGATAATAATAAAGAGGAGCAATGCAACTGTTCTGGTTAGCCATTTGATTAGATGTTCAGGAGTCCTATGGCTTGGGGGCAGAAGCTGTTTAGAAGCCTCTTGGACCTAGACTTGGCGCTCCGGTACCGCTTGCCATGCAATAGCAAAGAGAACAGTCTATGACTAGGGTGGCTGGAGTCTTTGACAATTTTTAGGGCCTTCCTCTGACACCGCCTGGTATAGAGGTCCTGGATGGCAGGAAGCTCGGCCCGCTGATGTACTGCGCACTACCCTCTGTAGTGCCTTGCCATCGGAGGCCGAGCAGGTGCTATACCAGGCAGTGATGCAACCAGTCAGGATGCTCTCGATGGTGCAGCTGTAGAAACTTTTGAGGATCTGAGTACCCATGCCAAATCTTTTCAGTCTCCTGAGGGGAAATAGGTTTTGTTGTGCCCTCTTCATGACTGGCTTTGTTGTGCTTGGACCATGTTAGTTTGTTGGTGATGTGAACACCAAGGAACTTGAAGCTCTCAACCTGCTCCACTACAGCAACGTCGATGAGAATGGGGACGTGCTCGGTCCTCCTTTTCCTGTAGTCCACAATGATCTCCTTTGTCTTGATCACATTGAGGGAGAGGTTGTTGTCCTTGCACCACATGGTCAGGTCTCTGACCTACTCCTTATAGGCTGTCTCATCATTGTTGGTGATCAGGCCTACCACTTGTGTCATCAGCAAACATAATGATGGTGTTGGAGCCGTGCCTGCAGTCATGAGTGAACAGGGAGTACAGTAGGGGACTGAGCACGCACCCCTGAGGAGCCCCTGTGTAGAGGATCAGCATGGCAGATGTGTTGTTACCTACCCTTACCACAGCCCATCAGGAAGTCCAGGATACAGTTGCAGGGGGAGGTGTTTAGACCCAGGGTCCTTAGCTTAGTGATGAGCGTTGAGGGCACTATGGTGTTTAATTTCATGGCTACAGGCATGAGTGCCAGGGGTCTGTAGTCATTTCAGCAGGTTAACTTAGTGTTCTTGGGCACAGGGACCATGGTGTTCTACTTGAAACATGTTGGTATTACAGACTCAGACAGGGAGAGGTTGAAACTGTCAGTGAAGACACTTGCCAGTTGGTCAGCGTATGCTCAGAGTACACGTCCTGGTAATCTGCCTGGCCATGCGGCCTTGTGAATGTTGATCTGTTTAAAGGTCTTACTCACATCGGCTGCATAGAGCATGATCACACTGTCATCCGGAAAAGCTGATAGTCTCATGCATGTTTCAGTGTTACTTGCCTCAAAGTGAGCATGGAAGTTAGTAGGCTCATGTCACTGGGCAGCTCTCAGCTGTGCTTCTCTTTGTAGTCAGTAATGGTTTGCAAGCCTGCTACATCCGACGAGCGTCGAAGCCGGTGTAGTACGATTCGATCTTAGTCCTGTATTGACGCTTTGCGCTATTGACGCCATGTCTAACCAGAGTCTAACAAATTCTTTGTCCAATTCGAGGTGAATAATCGCTGTTCTGATGTCCAGAAGCTCTTTGAAGTCATAAGAGATGGTAGCAGCAACATGATGTACAAAATGAGTTAAAAACAATGCGAAAAAACAAACAAAATGGCACGGTTGGTTAAGAGCCAATGAAACAGCAGCCATCTTTCACAACAAGCTGTTCAGAAGGAGTGATAGGAGTGGGGAAAATGTGCTCATGCAGTAATAAAATAAAAACGTCACTTCTCAAAGCCTACTTCTTAACTCTTAACTCTTCTTTTATTTTGATTTCGACACAAATGAAAATGTGCCCATTTATTGATGTTTCAGCATTCTCTCAATTAAGAGTTCAGTGGATGAGTAATATCTACCATCTTAGTATGGATGAAGCCTGACCTGAAATATGAACCTAACTGAAGCTGGCTAGCTGTATAATATCCTGAGTAGATTTAGCTTGCTTCATAGTATACCACTCTGATCTTGTCCACATTCTGACTCTGCCCACATTTTCCCGAAATATGTCTACACATGGTATTATTAAAATGTGTCTCATACTCATACTCCACTGTGTCCGCATTGTGACCAGATTTCCTGGTCCATCCCTGTATGCAAATTATTTTGATATTCTTTTAAAATAAATAAATAAATATTAAGACACATATTGATTCCATCAGTCAATTGTGCCACCTGTCAGTGATTTTAGAAAGTGGAATACCAGAGAAGTAGACCATGATTTCATACCCTTTAAATTGATGTCTAAAGTGCTGGAAAAGTGGTCAAAATTGCAGTTGTTTGTAAAAGGTTTGGGGGGAAAAAATGTTAATGCGGTTACTTAAACAGCTGTATCGTTAGATTAGAAGCAGATATTGTTGTTCTGATTCGAATAGCAGATAATAAAAGGAATATTTCATACGCTCTAACTTTTTGTCTAATTTGTTGGGAAATTGGTAAAAATGTCAGTTATTTATAAAAAGAGAGAAAATTATGCGATAAAACCGCAATATTTTGATTCGTATGTGTTATTTTTGTGCAGATTTGATTATCAGAGACATAGAGGACCTTCCTATACTTTTTGTCTAACTGCTTGGGAAAGTGGTCAAAGTAGCTGATTCGTCTCAAATTTTGCATTGTTCACAGGGAATGGGAGTTGATGTCACAATGGGACCTTTAGAACGTTGAGGAAATCCCATGAAAGAGAATGAAGATGTACAAAAAAAGGACAAAAAGCTTAGGAATAAAATATATAAAAAAGTTGTATCAAGCACTCTGGTCCTGACCACTCTGCACGTTTTAAAGTTTGAATGATTTATCTAGCTTAAACAGTGTAAGAGGTGTAGTGTTCCAAATAATAACAATAAGAAGTATTCGACATGGGAAGAGCTTGATGCACCACACACACACACACACACAAAGCTGAGGGTAGAGTCAGCGAACACTTCTCTGTTCAAGCAGCAAAAAGAAAATGCTGATCATCTGTTCTTATTTCTTTAGTATTCAGTGCACAGATTCCCCCCTCCTGTCTCTTATAACACACACACACACACACACACACACACACGCTCGCATGCACACAAACAACTTCACTGTGCATGGGGCCCTGTCTGAGTAGGGATAAGCATTTGACATTTTTTAATAGCATGATTTGTTTTGAATGGCCAGCACTGTAAAAATAATACGTGTGAATTTATCTATATGCCAACAGATATGCCTAATTTATCATAACCATTACAGATAACACATCTTAATAGCTAAATTGCCCCATATACACTACCGGTCAAAAGTTTTAGAACACCTTTTCATTCAATGGTTTTCTTTAGTTTTGCTATTACATTGTAGAATAATAGTGAAGACTTCAAAACTATGTTATAACACATATGGAATCATGCAGTAACCAAAAAGCATATGTGGGAAATCCTTTAAGAATGTTGGAAAAGCATTCCAGGTGAAGCTGGTTGAGAGAATGCCAAGAGTGTGCAAAGCTGTCATCAAGGCAAAGTGTGGCTATTTGAAGAATCTCAAATACAAAATTAATTTTTATTTGTTTAACACTATTTTGGTTACCACATGATTCCATATGTGTTATTTCATAGTTTTGATGTCTTCACTATTAATCTACTATGTAGAAAATAGTAAAAAATAAAGAAAAACCCTTGAATGATTAGGTGTTCTAAAATTTTTGACCAGTAGTGTATAATGATATATATATATAAAACAAGCAAGTGCCATTCCTTCTAGAGGTCGACCGATTATGATTTTTCAACGCCGATACCGATTATTGGAGGACCAAAAAAGCAGATACCGATTAATCGGCCGATTTAAAAAATGTTTTGTAATAATGACATTAACAACAACACTGAATGAACACTTATTTTAACTTAATATAATACATCAATAAAATCAATTAGCATCAAGTAAATAATGAAACATGTTCAATTTGGTTTAAATCATGCAAAAACAAAGTGTTGGAGAAGAAAGTAAAAGTGCAATATGTGCTATGTAAGAAAGCTAACGTTTCAGTTCCTTGCTCAGAACATGAGGACATATGAAAGCTGGTGGTTCCTTTTAACATGAGTCTTCAATATTCCCAGGTAAGAAGTTTTAGGATGAAGTTATTATAGGAATTATAGGACTATTTCCCTCTATACCATTTGTATTTCATTAACCTTTGACTATTGGATGTTCTTACAGGCACTTTAGTATTGCCAGTGTAACAGTATAGCTTCCATCCCTCTAGTTAGCGTGCGCTAACTAGCTAGCCATTTCACTTCGGTTACACCAGCCTCATCTCGGGAGTTGATAGGCTTGAAGTCGTAAACAGTGCAATGCTTGACGCACAACGAAGAGCTGCTGGCAAAACGCACGAAAGTGCTGTTTTAATTCATGTTTACGTGCCTGCTTCTGCCTACCACCGCTCAGTCAGCTTGTATGCTCAGTCAGATTATATGCAACGCAGGACACGCTAGATAATATCTAGTAATATCATCAACCATGTGTAGTTAACTAGTGATTATGATTGATTATGTTTTTTATAAGATCAGTTTAATGCTAGCTAGCAACTTACTTTGGCTTACTGCATTCGCGTAATAGGCAGTCTCCTTGTGGAGTGCAACGAGAAAGAGGCAGGTCGTTATTGCGTTGGACTAGTTAACTGTAAGGTTGCAAGATTGGATCCCCCGAGCTGACAAGGTGAAAATCTGTCGTTCTGCCAATAAACAAGGCAGTTAACCCACTGTTCCTAGGCCGTCATTGAAAATAAGAATGTGTTCTTAACTGACTTGCATTAAATAAAGGTATAAAAAAGATATATATATTTTTTGTTTGTTTTTATTTTAAATCGCCCAAAAATACTGATTTCCGATTGTTATGAAAACTTGAAATCGCTCTAATTAAATCGGCCATTCCGATTAATCGGTCGACGTCTAATTCCTTCCACCTACCCAAGGATGTCAGTGTACAAACATTGGTTTACAACCTAACTGAGGAACTAAATTAAACCTTGTGTAAAACCCTAGATGCAGTTGAACCCATAAAAACTAAAAACATTTGTCATAAGAAACTAAACTATACAGAAAATACCTGATGCCCGAAGCAACCTTCCAGAAAATTGGAACGGAATTGGCACTACAGTAATCTGGAAGTCTTCCAACTAGCTTGGAAAGAGAGTACCGTGCAGTATCAAAGAGCCCTCCCTCACTGCTGCTCGGTCATCCTATTTTTACAACTTAATTGAGGAGAATAAGAACAATCCAAAATGTATTTTTGATACTGTCGCAAGGCTTTCACCTCAGCAGTGATAAAATCATGAACTTCTTTGACGAAAAGATCATGATCATTAGAAAGCAAATTATCCTCTTTAACCTCCCTGCGCACGGAACCCGCTAGCGGGCTGAAATTCCACAACATACGGCGATCGCTACATAAATAGTCATATTAAACATTCATGAAAATACAAGTGTCTCACATGTATCGAAAGCCTAGAATCTTGCTAATCCAACTGCGTTGTCAGATTCAAAAAAGGGATTTACTGCGAAAGAATACAATGCGATTATCTGAGCATAGAGCCCCATAAAAAACAACTATTTCAACCAGCACAGGCGCAACAAAATCACAAACTGCAATAAAATAAATCGGTTACCTTTGACGTTCTTCGTCTGTTTGCAATTCCAATGCTCATTGTTACACAATGAATTATCTTTTGTTTGATCAAATCCGTTATAGCCTAACACAAAACATTTTGTGAACCGCTTGTGTAGTGAATTCCGTCTCATTCCATTTTCGACGACACATTCCAGGTAAATCACCCACACAGAACGTGACTTTTCCAGTCATGTTTGGTTTCACTGCAATCAACTGGTTTGTTTGTAACACAATCAAACCTGATGGGCCATTTCGCGGAATGTATTGACTGAAAGAAACCGATTTGAAGACAACAAGTAATGACATCATTGTGCACCAATGATTTGCCCGCTGTTTCGTTGATTGACTGTCTTTTAACCCAATACCCACTGATCGTCTTGAAATCTAGCTGGGTAGATAGCCCATGAGCTGAGCTAAACGGCAATACGCCATGTTTATGTGTTGCAAGACCAACCCATGTAGTAAGCTCCAGCGTAAAGACAGTCATGCGCTATTGAATTTTCATACCGGAAGGGGAAACACATTACGCATTGCATTGTTTGGTGAACTCGCAGATTCAGCTGTTTATATTTCAATCATTATGGCGACTAAGTCAAGTCTAGATATACAGATGTACACACAACTTTAGAATAAATTGATTGGGAAGGTGAGACAGAGATTGTTGTAGGACGCTTCATTTAGCGATTGTGGAGGAATATTTTTTGAACGGGAGAGGACATCGTTTTGGACTGGTAAGTTCTTATCATGCTCATGCCCTTGTTTGAAATTAATAATATAAAATATTATTTGTGATTTTTTATTTATTTTAGAAGCAATATATAAACATTTAATGTCATGAAATGTGAGATGCGTTTGTCTGCCGCCCCACCCCAACCCACATGAAATAGCCTATTTGAGGCTGTTGAGGAGAGGGCAGGACCACATCAATGGCCAAAGTGAAATGGAGACAGTGGATACAGCTGGTCTGTTGTAATATAATAAAGAGAGTATATCTAGCTGGTCTGTCATAATATAAAAGAGACAGTCGATCTAGCAGGTAATAATAATATAATAATATATTCAACCTTCAACTCTCTATATACTGTATATCTGTTTATTATACCTGTTGATACAGGGCTCATATGTGAAACTATTCTAACTGAACATTTTCTTTCACAGTGACACTGACTCCGAATGGGAGTCTTATCCGGTGTCCTGTGTGAATTTAAGTATGCTCTCTCTAATTCTCTCTTTCTCTCTCTCGGAGGACCTGAGCCCTAGGACCATGCGTCAGGACTACCTGGCATGATGACCCTTTGCTGAATAGCGTGCCCAGAGTGAACTGCCTCCTACTCTGCCCCAGATGCTAATATATGCATATTATTATTAGTATTGGATAGGAAACACTCTGAATTTTCGAAAACTTTTTTAATGATGCCTGTGAGTATAACAGAACTCATATGGCAGGCGAAAACCTGAGAAAAATCCAACCAGGAAGTGGGACATCTGAGGTTTGTAGTTTTTCAAAGCTTGGCCTACCGAATACACATTGAGATATGGATAAAGTTGCACTTCCTACGGCTTCCACTAGATGTCAACCGTCTTTAGAAACTTGAAAGAGGATTCTACTATAAAGGAGGGGCTCATGAGACCTCTGAGGCAGTGATCTGGCAGAGTGCCTTGGTCTCATGACGTTCGCTCCCGACAGAGTTACCTCTCATTCCAGTGCATTTCTTCAGACAAAGGAATTCTCCGGTTGGAACATTATTGATGTTTACTGTTAAAAACATCCTAAAGATTGATTCCATACATCGTTTGACATGTTTCTAAAGGACTGTAACAGAACATTTTGTCTGGACGAAGTGCATCATGAAGATGGATTACTGGGCTGAACACACGTACAACAATTGGCTATTTGGACAAAAATTATGGACTTTATGGAACACATCAGTCATTTATTGTCGAACTGGGATTCCTGGGAGTGCCTTCTGATGAAGATCATCAAAGGTAAGTGAAAATGTATGGTGTTGTTTCTAACTTCTGTTGATTCTAAAATTGTGGATATTCCTCTGGCTGTTTTGGGTTCTGAGAGCCGTTCTCAGATTATGTTTTCCCGTAAAGTTTATTTGAAATCTGACACAGCGGTTGCATTAAGGAGAAGTCTATCTTTAATTATGTGAATAACAATTGTATATTTTATCAATGTTATTATGAGTATTTCTGCAAAATCACTGGATGTTTTGGAATCAAAACATTACTCCACATAACGCGCCAATGTAAACTGAGATTTTTGGATATAAATATGCACATTATCGAACAAAACATACATGTATTATGTAACTGGGGATTTTAACAAGGCTAATCTGAAAACAAGACTCCCTAAATTTTATCAGCATATCGATTGCACAACCAGGGGTGGAAAGACCTTGGATCATTGTTACTCTAACTTCCGCGACGCATATAAGGCCCTGCCCCGCCCCCCTTTTGGAAAAGCTGACCACGACTCCATTTTGTTGATCCCTGCCTACAGACAGAAACTAAAACAAGAGGCTCCCACGCTGAGGTCTGTCCAACGCTGGTCCGACCAAGCTGACTCCACACTCCAAGACTGCTTCCATCACGTGGACTGGGAGATGTTTCGTATTGCGTCAGATAACAACATTGACGAATACGCTGATTCGGTGTGCGAGTTCATTAGAACGTGCGTTGAAGATGTCGTTCCCATAGCAACGATTAAAACATTCCCTAACCAGAAACCGTGGATTGATGGCAGCATTCGTGTGAAACTGAAAGCGCAAACCACTGCTTTTAATCAGGGCAAGGTGTCTGGTAACATGACCGAATACAAACAGTGCAGCTATTCCCTCCGCAAGGCTATCAAACAAGCTAAGCGCCAGTACAGAGACAAAGTAGAATCTCAATTCAACGGCTCAGACACAAGAGGCATGTGGCAGGGTCTACAGTCAATCACGGACTACAGGAAGAAATCCAGCCCAGTCACGGACCAGGATGTCTTGCTCCCAGGCAGACTAAATAACTTTTTTGCCCGCTTTGAGGACAATACTGTGCCGCTGACACGGCCTGCAACGAAAACATGCGGTCTCTCCTTCACTGCAGCCGAGGTGAGTAAGACATTTAAACGTGTTAACCCTCGCAAGGCTGCAGGCCCAGACGGCATCCCCAGCCGCGCCCTCAGAGCATGCGCAGACCAGCTGGCCGGTGTGTTTACGGACATATTCAATCAATCCCTATACCAGTCTGCTGTTCCCACATGCTTCAAGAGGGCCACCATTGTTCCTGTTCCCAAGAAAGCTAAGGTAACTGAGCTAAACGACTACCGCCCCGTAGCACTCACATCCGTCATCATGAAGTGCTTTGAGAGACTAGTCAAGGACCATATCACCTCCACCCTACCTGACACCCTAGACCCACTCCAATTTGCTTACCGCCCAAATAGGTCCACAGACGATGCAATCTCAACCACACTGCACACTGCCCTAACCCATCTGGACAAGAGGAATACCTATGTGAGAATGCTGTTCATCGACTACAGCTCGGCATTCAACACCATAGTACCCTCAAAGCTCGTCATCAAGCTCGAGACCCTGGGTCTCGACCCCGCCCTGTGCAACTGGGTACTGGACTTCCTGACGGGCCGCCCCCAGGTGGTGAGGGTAGGCAACAACATCTCCACCCCTCTGATCCTCAACACTGGGGCCCCACAAGGGTGCGTTCTGAGCCCTCTCCTGTACTCCCTGTTTACCCACGACTGTGTGGCCACGCATGCCTCCAACTCAATCATCAAGTTTGCGGACGACACAACAGTGGTAGGCTTGATTACCAACAATGACGAGACGGCCTACAGGGAGGAGGTGAGGGCCCTCGGAGTGTGGTGTCAGGAAAATAACCTCACACTCAACGTCAACAAAACTAAGGAGATGATTGTGGACTTCAGGAAACAGCAGAGGGAACACCCCCCTATCCACATCGATGGAACAGTAGTGGAGAGGGTAGCAAGTTTTAAGTTCCTTGGCATACACATCACAGACAAAATTGGTCCACTCACACAGACAGCATCGTGAAGAAGGCGCAGCAGCGCCTCTTCAACCTCAGGAGGCTGAAGAAATGCGGCTTGTCACCAAAAGCACTCACAAACTTCTACAGATGCACAATCGAGAGCATCCTGGCGGGGTGTATCACCGCCTGGTATGGCAACTGCACCGCCCTCAACCGTAAGGCTATCCAGAGGGTAGTGAGGTCTGCACAACGCATCACCGGGGGCAAACTACCTGCCCTCCAGGACACCTACACCACCCGATGCTACAGGAAGGCCATAAAGATCATCAAGGACATCAACCACCCGAGCCACTGCCTGTTCACCCCGCTGTCATCCAGAAGGCGAGGTCAGTACAGGTGCATCAAAGCTGGGACCGAGAGACTGAAAAACAGCTTCTATCTCAAGGCCATCAGACTGTTAAACAGCCACCACTAACATTGAGTGGCTGCTGCCAACACACTGTCAATGACACTGACTCAACTCCAGCCACTTTAATAATGGGAATTGATGGGAAATTATGTAAATATATCACTAGCCACTTTAAACAATGCTACCTTATATAATGTTACTTACCCTACATTATTCATCTCATATGCATATGTATATACTGTACTCTATATCATCGACTGCATCCTTATGTAATACATGTATCACTAGCCACTTTAACTATGCCACTTTGTTTACATACTCATCTCATATGTTATACTGTACTCGATATCATCTACTGTATCTTGCCTATGCTGCTTTGTACCATCACTCATTCATATATCCTTATGTACATATTCCTTATCCCCTTACACTGTGTATAAAACAGTAGTTTTTTTGGAATTGTTAGTTAGATTACTTGTTCGTTATTACTGCATTGTCGGAACTAGAAGCACAAGCATTTCGCTACACTCGCATTAACATCTGCTAACCATGTGTATGTGACAATTTTTTTTTGATTTGATTTGATTTAACATGATGTCCTATGAGTGTCATCTGGTGAAGATAATCAAAGGTTAGTGATTAACTTGATCTATATTTCTGCTTTTTGTGACTCCTCTTTGGCTGGAAAAATTGCAGTTTTTTTTCACATAAACAAGATGTTTATCTTTCATTTGCTGTATTGGACTTGTTAATGTGTGAAAGTTACATATTTCTAAAAAATATTTTTGAATTTTGCGCGCTGCCTTTTCAGTGGAATGTTGTGGAGGGGTTCCGCTAGCAGATCGCCTGCCCTAGAAAGGTTAATGGAGTCAGACCAAGGCTCTGCATCTGTCCTCCTTCTCCTAGACCTTAGTGCTGCTTTTGATACCATCGATCATCCACATTCTTTTGAAGAGATTGTAATTCCAAATTGGTCTACACGGACAAGTTCTTGCCTGGTTTAGATCTTATCTGTTGGAAAGATATCGGTTTGTCTCTGTGGATGGTTTGTCCTCTGACAGATAAACTGTACATTTGTGTTCCTCAAGGTTTCCGTTTTAGGACCACTGTTGTTTTCACTATATATTTTACTTCTTGGTGATGTCATTCGGAAACATAATGTTAACTGCTATGCGGATGACACACAGCTGTACATTTCGATGAAACATGGTAAAGCCCCAAAATTGGGGACCCAAAATTGTTTCAGACATAAGGAAGTGGATGGCGGCATTGCTTTGACTTTTAAACTCGGACAAAACAGAGATGCTAGTTCTAGGTCCCAAGAAACAAAGAAATCTTCTGTTGGATCTGACAATTAATCTAGATGGTTGTGCAGTTGTCTCAAATAAAACTGTGAAGGACCTCAGCGTTACTCTGGACCCTGATCTTTCTTTTGACAAACGTATCAAGTCTGTTTCAAGGACAGCTTTTTTCCATCTACGTGACATGGCAAAAATCTGAGACTTTCTGTCCAAAAATGATGCAGAAAAATGTATCCATTCTTTTGTCACTTCTAGATTAGACTACCGCAATGCTCTACATTCCGGCTACCCGGATAAATCACTAAATCAACTTCAGTTAGTGCTAAACATGGCTGCTAGAATCATGACTAGAACCAAAAATGTGATTATATTTCTCCAGTGCTAGCCTCTCTACACTGGCTTCCTGTTAAGGCTAAGGCTGATTTCAAGGTTTTACAACTAACCTACAAAGCATTACATGGGCTTGCTCCTACCTATCTTTCAGATTTCGTCCTGCCATACATACCTACACATACGCTACCGTCACAAGATGTAGGCCTCCTAATTGTCCCTAAGCAAACAGCTGGAGGCAGGGCTTTCTCCTATAGAGCTCCATTTTTATGGAATGGTCTCCCTATCCATGTGAGAGACGCAGACTCGGTCTCGACCTTTAAGTCTTTATTGAAGACTCATCTCTTCAGTAGGTCCTATGACTGGGTGTAGTCTGGCCCAGGGGTGTGAAGGTGAGGCACTGAAAGGCATTGGAGCGAGGAACCGCCCTTGCTGTCTCTGCCTGGAAAACGGCACTGGAAAACTAACCCTAACCCTAACCCTCTCTCCACTGGGATTCTCTGCCACTAACCCTATTACGGGGGCTGAGTCACTGGCTTACTGGTGCTCTTCCATGCTGAATCTAGGAGGGGTGCATCACTTGAGTGAGTTGAGTCACTGACGTGATCTTCCTGTCCAGGTTGGCGCCCCCCTCAGGTTTGTACGGTGGAGGAGATATTCGTGAGCTATACTTGGCCTTGTCTCTGGGTAGTAAGTTGGTGGTTTGAAGATATCCCTGTAATGGTGTGGGGGCTGTGCTTTGGAAAAGTGGGTGGGGTTATATCTGCCTGGTTAGCCCTATCCGGGGGTATCGTCGGACGGGGCCACAGTGTCTCCTGACCCCTCCTGTCTCAGCCTCCAGTATTTATGCTGCAATAGTTTTTGTCGGGGGCTAGGATCAGTCTGTTATATCTGGAGTATTTCTCCTGTCTTATCCGGTATCCTGGGTGAATTTAAGTATGCTCCCTCTAACTCTTTTCTCTCTCTCTTCTCTCAGAGGACATGAGACCTAGGACCATGCCTCAGGACTACCTGGCCTGATGACTCATTGCTGTTCCCAGTCCACCTGGTCGTGCTGCTGCTCCAGTTTCAACTGTTCTGCCGGCGGCTATGGAACCCTGACCTGTTCACCGGACATGCTGCCTTGTCCCGAACCTGCAGTTTTTGACTCTCTCTCTCTACTGCAGCTGCTTTCTCTAACTCTGAATGAAAAGCCAACTGACAAAAGCCAACTGACATTTATTCCTGAGGTGCACCCTCTACAACCACTGTCATTATTATTATTTGACCCTGCTGGTCATCTATGAACATTTGAACATCTTGGCCATGTACTGTTATAATCTCCACAGGGGACAGCCAGAAGAGGACTGGCCATCCCTCAGAGCCTGGTTCCTCTCTAGGTTTCTTCCTAGGTTCCTGCCTTTCTAGGGAGTTTTTCCTAGCTACCATGCTTCTACATCTGCATTGCTTGCTGTTCGGGGATTTAGGCTGGGTATCTGTACAGCACTTTGTAACATCAGCTGATGTAAAAAGGGCTTTATAAATACATTTGAATGATTTAAAACGTATTTATTGATACCGTAATATCAATTTGTTATATTATATACTGGAACACAAACGTCAAAATCTTCCACTCTATTACAGCTGACTTCATCCATTCTTTTACAAATGAAATCATCCACTTACAACTGAAAAACTCATATGAAAGCCCCCAGGGGCTCTGGGAGAGTGAGAAAATGTGTAAAGTCTGGTATGATGAAAGCATATAAAATTGAAATTAGCAATAAAGCCATAGAAGGAATTATTGGTTTGCACTTTGAACATACGGTGTCAGATTATTGTTTTGTTGTGTTTTCATGCTATTTTCCACCTGAACAGGGGTAGATATGTATCCTCCTTCTATTGTAATTTGTTAACTCAAGTATACCTACATACAGAAGCAGATGCTATTTACATATGTGGGGATCTTAACAGTCGAATTGGGAGGTTACATGACTATATACAGTTGAAGTCGGAAGTTTAAAAAATGTGTAGACCTCCACAAGTCTGGTTCATCCTTGGGAGCAATTTCCAAATGCCTGAAGGTACCACGTTCATGTGTACAAACAATAGTACCCAAGTATAAACACCATGGGACCACGCAGCCGTCGTACCGCTCAGGAAGGAGACACGATATGTCTCTTAGAGATGAACGTACTCTGGTGCAAAAAGTGCAAATCAATCCCAGAACAGCAAAGGACCTTGTGAAGGTGCTGGAGGAAACAGGTACAAAAGTATCTATATCCACAGTAAAACGAGTCCTATATCAATATAACCTGAAAGGCCGCTCAGCAAGGAAGAAGCCACTGCTCCAAAACCACCATAAGAAAGTACATTTTGCAACTGCACATAGGGACACATATCGTGCATTTTGGAGAAATGTCCTCTTGTCTGATGAAACAAAAATGAAACTGTTTGGCCATAATGACCATCGTTATGGTTGGAGGAAAAAGGGGGAGGCTTGCAAGCCGAAGAACACCCCCAACCGTGAAGCACGGGGGGGGCAGCATCATGTTGTGGGGGTGCTTTGCTGCAGGAGGGACTGGTGCACTTCACAAAATAGATGGCATCATGAGGGCGGAAAATTATGTGGATATATGAAAGCAACATTTCAAGACAGTCAGGAAATTAAAGCTTGGTCGCAAATGGGTTTTCCAAATGAACAATGACCCCAAGCATACTTCCAAAGTTGTGGCAAAATGGCTTAAGGACAACAAAGTCAAGGTATTAGAGTGGTCATTACAAAGCCCTGACCTCAATCCTATAGAACATTTGTGGGCAGACCTGAAAAAACGTGTGTGAGCAAGGAGGCCTACAAACCTGACTCAGTTATACCAGCTCTGTTAGGAGGACTGGGCCAGAATTCACTCAACTTATTGTGGGAAGCTTGTGGAAGGCTACCCAAAATGTTTGACCCAAGTTAAACAAGTTGAAGGCAATGCTACCAAATACTAATTGAGTGTATGTAAACTTCTGACCCACTGGGAATGTGATGAAAGAAATAAAAAATGAAATAAATCATTCTCTCTATTATTCTGACATTTCACATTCTTACAATAAAGTGGTGATCCTAACTGACCTAAGACAGACCTAAGACAGACCTAAGACAGGGAATTTTTAATAGGATTAAATGTCAGGAATTGTGAAATACTGAGTTCAAATGTATTTGGCTAAGGTGTATGTAAACTTCTGACTTCAACTGTACATGATATTGATGATATTACATCGAGTGTTTCTTTGGATGACTCTGTTAATCATCATGGGGAAACCCTATTAGAATTCCTTCAGGACTCTAAAATGTATATCATTAATGGAAGGATAATCCCCTTAAGAGATAACTTTACATCCATATCTGGCAAAGGAAAAGCTGTGGTGGACGATATTAGTTACCTCCACAACTCTCTAGAAACTTGTTTGGATTTTAAGGTGTTACCCTCTAAACAAATGGTGGAAACTAAATTGGAGAAAAATGTACACTTCCTGATAATTCCCTTTTATTTATGATCTTTTCTGTTGGCCACAAACTTTCTCAACCAAATATAACTGTGCATCACTCCACCACAGCTTTTCCTTTGCCAGATATGGATGTAAAGTTATCTCTTAATAGGCCTAAATTTAAGAAAACAAATGTGCCAAATGACCTCCTGTGTCCTGAAATGGCATGTAGAGCTCTGGTGGAACTCTGCAAAGATGCCAAGAAACCAAATTTGATTTAGATGTGTGGTATGAAAAATGTTGTGATGTCATATATTCTGAAATGGGAAAACAATTCTGAAAATAGAAATACATCGCCAAGCCCAGGACATTTTACAAGCTGAATAAGGCTTGTTGGAATGATGAGTTAAGGGACCTATGGTCTATAATGTACTTATATTTACAGTGTAAAGGTAGGAATACAAGAGAACCGTGTAGGAAGGAGTTTTAGAACAAACAGCATGTGTTTGATAAATGACTGCACCTATTCAAACTGAGATATCAGAGAAGGCAGTTATTACGCCATGAGGAGATACAGACAAGAAATCCTCAACTGTTTTGGAGGGAAAATAAACAAGGTAGGACAAAAACTACATAAGAAAATTATAATGGAAGTCAGGGAAGAGCTAGAGGGGGCTGAACTCTGATCTTACACAGGTACTTAAAGGGGTTTGGTAGTTTGTTCTCAGGTAACAAAAAGTTAAGGTGATTGACGCTGCAAAGTTTTAAAATACTCAAAATTAATTTACATCCTATATGATTTGCTCCAAATGAGTTTTGAGCACAGTATACTACCATCAACTTGGTATAAGTCTATAGTGAATCCCATTCCCAAATATTCAAAAAATTACCTGAGAGTACCACTGAACTATAGAGGCATATTTTATTAAGTTCGGTCTATAAATTATATTCATTCGTCCTCAACAATAGGCCTTTTTAGAGGATCAAAACATTCTGGTGTATGAACAAAATGTATTTCGTAAATCTGGAGCCTGTATAGATCATATCTTCTCAGTCTGTACAATAATCAGAAATAGATTACACAAAGAGAAGCCTACTTTTGCATGTTTCACTGATTTCCAGAAAGCTTTTGATTTTGTAAATAGGAATATTTTAGCCTATAGTTTGTTTAAGACAGGGGTTGATGGGAAATATCATCTTACAAAGTAACAATTGTGTCACGCCCTGGTCAAAGTATTTTGTGTTTATCTTTATGTATTTGGTCAGGCCAGGGTGTGGCATGGGGTTTTTGTAATTGTGGTGTGTTTGTCTTGGGGTTTTGGTGGTGGTATTGGAATTGTTGCTTAGTGGGTTATCTAGCAAAGTCTATGGTTGTCTGGAGTGGTTCTGAATCAGAGGCAGGTGCTTATCGTTGTCTCTGATTGGGAACCATATTTAGGCAGCCATATTCTTTGAGTTTGTCGTGGGTGATTGTCCTTAGTGTCCTATGTGTACTCTTTGTTAGTTTGCACCAGATAGGCTGTTTCGGTTTTGTTTATTGTTTTTGTAAGTTCGTGTTTCTTTGTTGTATTAAACATGGATCGCAATCGACACGCTGCAGTTTGGTCCGACTCTCCTTCATCACCACTAGAAAGCCATAACAAATTGCTTGTATGTGTGTTAATGAATATCTTACAGATCATCACAGACTTTGTTTGCTTTGTTTATAAATTATTTGGCAAAATAAATGAAACAGTTAAATATTGGAGTAAGATATGATGAAATGCCAAGTACATTTGTATATGCTGGTTATATTATTTTGATGGCAGAAACTGAACAAGACCTGCAGAGCATGTTATTATGTGCCATCAATTGGTGTAAAAGATGGAGATTTTCATCCACTCTATTTCAGCTTACTTTGTCCACCCTATTACAGTTGACTTCATCCACCCTATTACAGCTGATATCATCCACCCTATTACAGCTGATATCATCCACCCTATTACAGCTGACTTCATCCACTCTATTACAGCCAACTTCATCCATTCTATTACAACTGACCTTCCAGAGGTTACTCAGTTATCTATAGAGTCATTTCCGGTCACAACTTGCAGGCTTGTTTTCGAGTTGCTGTGCGTTTTGTTGCTAACCTGTTTTGCTACCTGACAACTTTACGGTTTTCACTTTTTAATTACCGTTCATATATTTATTTATTTTTTCCTCAACTTTTTCACTCCGGACGCTTTATCTGGACACGATTCGTCAGGACCTCCAACAGCCGAAGCTAAGTAGTAACATTAACATGATGCCTTCTAATTGCAGCCGCTGTACTCGCCTTACGGCGAGGATAGCTGTGCTGCAAGCCCAGCTTCAGACGCAATCGTTAGGCAAGGGTAATTTCAGTGTAGGAAAGGATGAAACAGCGTCTGTGGCACCAGTAAGTACAGATAGTAGTGTAAATCCCCTGGCACAGTCCCCGCAGCCGGACAACTTTCTCACGGTTTCTGGAAGGAAATGCTGTAGGAACGCTCAACCGGTGTCGCTCATTCAGCCGACAGAAACTTTCAACCGGTTTTCCCCATTAAGCAGCGGGTCGGAGTCAGAGGCCGATTCTTCTCTGGTCTCTACTCCTCCCGTTACGGGGTCTGAGACGCCGAAGCTTCCCACCATTAGCTCTGACAAATTGAAAACTCTAGTCATTGGCGACTCCATTACCCGCAGTATTAGACTTAAAGCGAATCATCCAGCGATCATACACTGTTTACCCGGGGGCAGGGCTACCGACGTTAAGGCTAATCTGAAGATGGTGCTGGCTAAAGCTAAAACTGGCGAGTGTAGAGAGTATAGAGATATTGTTATCCACGTCGGCACCAACGATGTTAGGATGAAACAGTCAGAAATCACTAAGCGCAACATAGCTTCTGCGTGCATATCAGCTAGAAAGATGTGTCGGCATCGAGTAATTGTCTCTGGCCCCCTCCCAGTTAGGGGGAGTGATGAGCTCTACAGCAGAGTCTCACAACTCAATCGCTGGTTGAAAACTGTTTTCTGCCCCTCCCAAAAGTTAGAATTTGTAGATAATTGGCCCTCTTTCTGGGACTCACCCACAAACAGGACCAAGCCTGACCTGCTGAGGAGTGACGGACTCCATCCTAGCTGGAGGGGTGCTCTCATCTTATCTACCAACATAGACAGGGCTCTAACTCCTCTAGCTCCACAATGAAATAGGGTGCAGGCCAGGCAGCAGGCTGTTAGCCAGCCTGCCAGCATAGTGGAGTCTGCCATTAGCACAGTCAGTGTAGTCAGCTCAGCTATCACCATTGAGACCGTGTCTGTGCCTCGACCTAGGTTGGGCAAAACTAAACATGGCGGTGTTCGCCTTAGCAATCTCACTAGGATAAAGACCACCTCCATTCCTGTCATTACTGAAAGAGATCATGATACCTCACATCTCAAAATAGGGCTACTTAATGTTAGATCCCTTACTTCAAAGGCAATTATAGTCAATGAACTAATCACTGATCATAATCTTGATGTGATTGGCCTGACTGAAACATGGCTTAAGCCTGATGAATTTACTGTTTTAAATGAGGCCTCACCTCCTGGCTACACTAGTGACCATATCCCCCGTGCATCCCGCAAAGGCGGAGGTGTTGCTAACATTTACGATAGCAAATTTCAATTTACAAAAAAAAAAATGACATTTTCGTCTTTTGAGCTTCTAGTCATGAAATCTATGCAGCCTGCTCAATCACTTTTTATAGCTACTGTTTACAGGCCTCCTGGGCCATATACAGCGTTTCTCACTGAGTTCCCTGAATTCCTATCGGACCTTGTAGTCATAGCAGATAATATTCTAATCTTTGGTGACTTTAATATTCACATGGAAAAGTCCACAGACCCACTCCAAAAGGCTTTCGGAGCCATCATCGACTCAGTGGGTTTTGTCCAACATGTCTCTGGACCCACTCACTGTCACAGTCATACGCTGGACCTAGTTTTGTCCCATGGAATAAATGTGGTGGATCTTAATGTTTTTCCTCATAATCCTGGACTATCGGACCACCATTTTATTACGTTTGCAATTGCAACAAATAATCTGCTTAGACCCCAACCAAGGAACATCAAAAGTCGTGCTATAAATTCACAGACAACACAAAGATTCCTTGATGCCCTTCCAGACTCCCTCTGCCTACCCAAGGACGCCAGAGGACAAAAATCAGTTAACCACCTAACTGAGGATCTCAATCTAACCTTGCGCAATACCCTAGATGCAGTTGCACCCCTAAAAACAAAAAAAATGTCTCATAAGAAACTAGCTCCCTGGTACACAGAAAATACCCGAGTTCTGAAGCAAGCTTCCAGAAAATTGGAACGGAAATGGCGCCACACCAAACTGGAAGTCTTCCGACTAGCTTGGAAGGACGGTACCGTGCAGTACCGTAGAGCCCTTACTGCTGCTCGATCATCCTATTTTTCTAACTTAATTGAGGAAAATAAGAACAATCCGAAATTCCTTTTTAATACTGTCGCAAAGCTAACTAAAAAGCAGCATTCCCCAAGAGAGGATGACTTTCACTTTAGCAGTGATAAATTCATGAACTTCTTTGAGGAAAAGATTATGATTATTAGAAAGCAAATTACGGACTCCTCTTTAAACCTGCGTATTCCTCCAAACCTCAGTTGTCCTGAGTCTGCACAACTCTGCCAGGACCTAGGATCAAGAGAGACGCTCAAGTGTTTTAGTACTATATCTCTTGACACAATGATGAAAATAATCATGGCCTCTAAACCTTCAAGCTGCATACTGGACCCTATTCCAACTAAACTACTGAAAGAGCTGCTTCCTGTGCTTGGCCCTCCTATGTTGAACATAATAAACGGCTCTCTATCCACTGGATGTGTACCAAACTCACTAAAAGTGGCAGTAATAAAGCCTCTCTTGAAAAAGCCAAACCTTGACCCAGAAAATATAAAAAACTATCGGCCTATATCGAATCTTCCATTCCTCTCAAAAATTTTAGAGAAGGCTGTTGCGCAGCAACTCACTGCCTTCCTGAAGACAAACAATGTATACGAAATGCTTCAGTCTGGTTTTAGACCCCATCATAGCACTGAGACGGCACTTGTGAAGGTGGTAAATGACATTTTAATGGCATCGGACCGAGGCTCTGCATCTGTCCTCGTGCTCCTAGACCTTAGTGCTGCTTTTGATACCATCGATCACCACATTCTTTTGGAGAGATTGGAAACCCAAATTGGTCTACACGGACATGTTCTGGCCTGGTTTAGATCTTATCTGTCGGAAAGATATCAGTTTGTCTCTGTGAATGGTTTGTCCTCTGACAAATCAACTGTAAATTTCGGTGTTCCTCAAGGTTCCGTTTTAGGACCACTATTGTTTTCACTATATATTTTACCTCTTGGGGATGTTATTCGAAAACATAATGTAAACTTTCACTGCTATGCGGATGACACACAGCTGTACATTTCAATGAAACATGGTGAAGCCCCAAAATTGCCCTCGCTAGAAGCATGTGTTTCAGACATAAGGAAGTGGATGGCTGCAAACTTTCTACTATTAAACTCGGACAAAACAGAGATGCTTGTTCTAGGTCCCAAGAAACAAAGAGATCTTCTGTTGAATCTGACAATTAATCTTAATGGTTGTACAGTCGTCTCAAATAAAACTGTGAAGGACCTCGGCGTTACTCTGGACCCTGATCTCTCTTTTGAAGAACATATCAAGACCATTTCGAGGACAGCTTTTTTCCATCTACGTAACATTGCAAAAATCAGAAACTTTCTGTCCAAAAATGATGCAGAAAAATTAATCCATGCTTTTGTCACTTCTAGGTTAGACTACTGCAATGCTCTATTTTCCGGCTACCCGGATAAAGCACTAAATAAACTTCAGTTAGTGCTAAATACGGCTGCTAGAATCCTGACTAGAACCAAAAAATTTGATCATATTACTCCAGTGCTAGCCTCTCTACACTGGCTTCCTGTCAAAGCAAGGGCTGATTTCAAGGTTTTACTGCTAACCTACAAAGCATTATATGGGCTTGCTCCTACCTATCTCTCTGATTTGGTCCTGCCGTACATACCTACACGTACGCTACGGTCACAAGACGCAGGCCTCCTAATTGTCCCTAGAATTTCTAAGCAAACAGCTGGAGGCAGGGCTTTCTCCTATAGAGCTCCATTTTTATGGAAGGGTCTGCCTACCCATGTCAGAGACGCAAACTCGGTCTCAACCTTTAAGTCTTTACTGAAGACTCATCTCTTCAGTGGGTCATATGATTGAGTGTAGTCTGGCCCAGGAGTGGGAAGGTGAACGGAAAGGCTCTGGAGCAACGAACCGCCCTTGCTGTCTCTGCCTGGCCGGTTCCCCTCTTTCCACTGGGATTCTCTGCCTCTAACCCTATTACAGGGGCTGAGTCACTGGCTTGCTGGGGCTCTCTCATGCCGTCCCTGGAGGGGGTGCGTCACCTGAGTGGGTTGATTCACTGTTGTGGTCATCCTGTCTGGGTTGGCGCCCCCCCCTTGGGTTGTGCCGTGGCGGAGATCTTTGTGGGCTATATCCCTCTAGTGGTGTGGGGGCTGTGCTTTGGCAAAGTGGGTGGGGTTATATCCTTCCTGTTTGGCCCTGTCCGGGGGTGTCCTCGGATGGGGCCACAGTGTCTCCTGACCCCTCCTGTCTCAGCCTCCTGTATTTATGCTGCAGTAGTTTATGTGTCGGGGGGCTGGGGTCAGTTTGTTATATCTGGAGTACTTCTCCTGTCCTATTCGGTGTCCTGTGTGAATCTAAGTGTGCGTTCTCTAATTCTCTCTTTCTTTCTCTCTCTCGGAGGACCTGAGCCCTAGGACCATGCCCCAGGACTACCTGACATGATGACTCCTTGCTGTCCCCAGTCCACCTGGCCATGCTGCTGTTCCAGTTTCAACTGACCTGAGCCCTAGGACCATGACCCAGGACTACCTGACATGATGACTCCTTGCTGTCCCCAGTCCACCTGGCCATGCTGCTGCTCCAGTTTCAACTTCCACCTGACTGTGCTGCTGCTCCAGTTTCAACTGTTCTGCCTTATTATTATTCGACCATGCTGGTCATTTATGAACATTTGAACATCTTGGCCATGTTCTGTTATAATCTCCACCCGGCACAGCCAGAAGAGGACTGGCCACCCCACATAGCCTGGTTCCTCTCTAGGTTTCTTCCTAGGTATTGGCCTTTCTAGGGAGTTTTTCCTAGCCACCGTGCTTCTACACCTGCATTGCTTGCTGTTTGGGGTTTTAGGCTGGGTTTCTGTACAGCACTTTGAGATATCAGCTGATGTACGAAGGGCTATATAAATAAATTTGATTTGATTTGATTTGATCCACTCTAATTACAGCTGACTTTATCGACTCTATTACAGCCGACTTCATCCATTCTACTTACAGCTGAGTTCAACCCGTATGAAGTCCTTGATGCCCAGGTTTTCCAGGAAGACTCCTGAAGCAGCGGTGGTTTTGAACAGGAAGGAGATGTCTGCACTCAGCTCTCCGTGGAACGTGGGGAAGTGCAGATATGATGTCTCTTTGTTGAAGAACGCTGCGTTCCAGAAGTTCTCTGAGGAAATTATGGAAATCAATACATTTACCATTTACATGTACATACATTTTGGTCGTTTAGCATACTCTTATCCAGAATGACTTAGTCAGTCCATTCAGCTAAGGTAAGTAAGACAACCACAAATCACATAGGTGCAACAACCATAACAAGGTGCTGATTGAGAAAAAGGGTGCTTATTGTAAACTAAGGTTCTAAATAGACTGAGAACAAAATAAGATGTGGCTTCGAGAGTATGTCCTCAACTTGTTTCATTCTCAGTTGATAATAATGATCTGTTGATGAGACTGTCAGGCACATGAACAGGCCAACTGTTTCTTCTAATTCATCTTAATTATATTCCACCTCTGTTTCCCCCGTTTATGTCTAATTTACTAAGATAAATATTTCAGGTAACCAAGGATGCAATTAGGAATAAAAAAAGAGATTGGGACTCTTGATTCATTATTGCCTGATTAACAACTACCTACCACCATCAGCATAAGTGCATAAAAGAGAGAACATTGTTTTTGTAACCATTCTGCTAATGTGGTACAGATAATTAGGTTATGTGCATAATCAGAGTGATTAACATGATGATTGATGGAGAGGAAGAGAATGTTGCATTAGCATCAAACAGGTATGGGAAAAGAAATGACTGTGCTGAGGACTCAGAGTGTAACACTCGTCTTCTTCCGACGAGGAGTAAGAGATATCGGACCAATTTGCAGCGTGGTAAGTGTCCATTTTAATACTGTATGTAAAACTGAACACTACAAAATACAAAATAACAAAGTGAAAGAACAAACGAAAATCGAAACAAACTAAACAGTCCCGTGTGGCACAAACACTAACACGGAAAAGAATCACCCACAACTCAAAAGTGAAACCAGGCTACCTAAGTATGGTTCTCAATCAGGGACAATGATATACAGCTGCCTCTGATTGAGAACCATAGCAGGCCAAACACAGAAATCCCAAATCATAGAAAAAGGAACATAGACAAACCACCCAACTAACGTCCTGACCATACTAAACAAAGACATAACCAAAGAACTAAGGTTAGAAAGTGACACAGTGTAGGAGTAGCTTGTAAAGTCTACAGTGCTCAGGTCATTTATCTGCATTTGTTTGAATCACAGCCTGTGTGCATTGTAAATACTCCATGTCCATAAAGAAATAATGGAGTGATAGATTGACTGATATATCAAAGCGAGCACATAGTACTCAGTAAAACCTAGTCAGTTTATTGAAGGAGGGTCATTAATGGATTAAATAATGGACTGATTTAGTTGAACGATTAATTGACTTGATCCTTACTTTCTAACCCAGAGTAAGGCACTGTGTGCCAAAACTTTGGTGATACCCAATAAATAATTGGGAATATAAAGGGTTCCAAAGGGTTCTTCGGCTGTACACATTGGTTTCAGGTAGAACCGTTTTGGGTTCCATATAGAAGCCTCTGTGGAAAGGGTGAATAAGCTGAATACAGTAGCACTTGTAGATCGAGTGTGAGACTATCTTTACAATGTCATAATTTGATACTTACTGTCGCCATGACACTTGAGTGGTCCGACTTTATAGGCTGCCTCTGATCCAGGTCTCTGTATATCCCCAACAACCACCCATCTGACCGGCAGATTCTCCTTATGGGTGAGCAGACCAGAGTCAGTCGCCCTGGGTTACATAAAACAGAGGAGAGATGCATTAAAACAACAGAGGAACAAAGGACCAGATCAAAATCTGTGTATATTGGCCTATGTTGCTTTCTTCAATTGATCCTAATTAACAGCCATCCTGAGTATTTGATTTTTGGTTAGTTTATGAAGCACAGTAACGGTAGGTTGTCTTTGTGTCTGGATTCACAGTGTGACAGTAATAGCAGGCAGCTGGTCTGGTTGCTCTCGATAATCTCTCTAATATGTATAGCTATCGATGAGAAACATGGTATAGGGTGGAGGTGTATAGCTTCGGTTCTCCAGAGCTAACAGGATACACCATTTGTTGCATTTCAATGGCAAGTTGATTACTTGGGCTACCAGGTGTGTGGAATCTATAGCCAATCAATATGAGAGAGAGTGAAAGCGAGAAGCAGGATGGGAGCCTTCGAGAACTGGAGTTGTGCACTGCTGGTGTTGTAAGAAATACACATACAGAGATGTAGGATGAATGTTATTTTTATACAATAGAGTTGTAAGTACAGTATACTTCTGCTGCATCTTTGGAGACGTAGGCATTTGACTCATACTCCTAGAATTAGAACCATTCCTTCTGGCCAGCTACTTCCTGTTCTGATTATTGCTTAATCAAATACCACTAGGGCACAAACAATCACAACAGGAAATAGAAAAGAAAATTGTGCCGATTTTAACAACCTCCATCCAGATGATGTTTACTCTCGCTGATGTTTATGTTCTTGTAGTCTTATTACTGTTGTGGGGGCTATAAAAATTTCATGAAAACAAATACAAATGCCGGTGAGAGAACAAGGCCCTTTCTGAATATGATAAAAAATTGAAAGGTGAATCTCAGTCAGTAGAGAATCACACTGAGGTTTGAGTACAGCAGATGGTATACTATAGCATGTTGGGGCAGAGATCCAGACATTACATAGGGAAGGGTGGACAAAAAGGAGTTGAAGAGTAGTGGGGATTGTTGTTCAGAAGATGAGGAAGAAAGAAGAAGTAAATATAGAGAGAGATTTTTAACCTTTATTTAACCAGGCAAGTCAGTTAAAGAACAAATTCTTAATTTCAATGACAGCCTAGGAACAGTGGGTTAACTGCCTGTTCAGGGGCAGAATGGCAGATTTGTACCTTGTCAGCTCAGAGGTTTGAACTTGTAACCTTCCAGTTACTAGTCCAACACTCTAACCACTAGGCTACCCTGCCACTCTTTATAAAGAAAGAGGGAAACAGACAGAGAAAGAGAGTGAGAGAAAGAGGAGAGCAGATACAGTGGGGAGAACAAATATTTGATACACTGTCAATTTTGCAGGTTTTCCTACCTACAAAGCTTGTAGAGGTCTGTAATTTTTTATCATAGGTACACTTCAACTGTGAGAGACGGAATCTAAAACAAAAATCCAGAAACTCACATTGTATGATTTTTCAGTAATTCATTTGCATTTTATTGCATGACATAAGTATTTGATCATCTACCAACCAGTACGAATTCTGGCTCTCACAGACCTGTTAGTTTTTCTTTAAGAAGCCCTCCTGTTCTCCACTCATTACCTGTATTAACTGCACCTGTGTGAACTCGTTACCTGTATAAAAGACACCTGTCCACACACTTAATCAAACAGACTCCAACCTCTCCACAATGGCCAAGACCAGAGAGCTGTGTAAGGACATCAGGGATAAAATTGTAGACCTGCACAAGGCTGGGATGGGCTACAGGACAATAGGCAAGCAGCTTGGTGAGAAGGCAACAACTGTTGGCGCAATTATCAGAAAATGGAAGAAGTTCAAGATGACGGTCAATCACCCTCGGTCTGGGGCTCCATGCAAGATCTCACCTCGTGGAGCATCAATGATCATGAGGAAGGTGAAGGATCAGCCCAGAACTACACGGCAGGACCTGGTCAATGACCTGAAGAGAGCTGGGACCACAGTCTCAAAGAAAACCATTAGTAACACACTACGCCGTCATGGATTAAAATCCTGCAGCGCACACAAGGTCCCCCTGCTCAAGCCAGCGCATGTCCAGGCCCGTCTGAAGTTTGCCAATGACCATCTGGATGATCCAGAGGAGGAATGGGAGAAGGTCATGTGGTCTGATGAGACAAAAATAGTGCTTTTTGGTCTAAACTCCACTCGCCGTGTTTGGAAGAAGAGGATGAGTACAACCCCAAGAACACCATCGCAACCGTGAAGCATGGAGGAGGAAACATCATTCTTCGGGGATGCTTTTCTGCAAAGGGGAGAGGACAACTGCACTGTATTGAGATCTTGGCCAACAAACTCCTTCCCTCCGTAAGAGCATTGAAGATGGGTCGTGGCTGGGTCTTCCAGCATCACAACGAACCGAAACACACGGCCAGGTCAACTAAGGAATGGCTCCGTAAGAAGCCTCTCAAGGTCCTGGAGTGGCCTAGCCAGTCTCCAGACCTGAACCCAATAGAAAATCTATGGAGGGAGCTGAAAGTCCGTATTGCACAGCCCCGAAACCTGAAGGATCTGGAGAAGGTCTGTATGGAGGAGTGGGCCAAAATCCCTGCTGCAGTGTGTGCAAACCTGGTCAGGAACTACAGGAAACGTATGATCTCTGTGATTGCAAACAAAGGTTTCTGTACCAAATATTAAGTTCTGCTTTTCTGATGTATCAAATACGTATGTCATGCAATAAAATGCAAATTAATTACTTAACAATCATACAATGTGATTTCTGGTTTTTTGTTTTAGATTCTGTCTCTCACAGTGTACCTATGATAAATATTACAGACCTCTACATGCTTTGTAAGTAGGAAAATCTGCAAAACCATCAGTGTATCAAATACTTGTTCTCCCCATGGTATATATATAGAGAGGAGCAGATATATAGCGAGAGAGAAAGAGGGGAGCAGATAGAGAAAGAGATTGAGGGAAATATATAGAGAATGTGATGGTATTGTACCATTCTTTGCGGTCAGCGTCACAGTTGCAGTAGTGGTCTGAGTCGATGCAGTTCCCCTGAAGACCGCAGCCACACTGCTGGCTCCCTGGTACCGCCCCGCCCCAATACGTCTGGGGCTCATCTGTACGACCTACCCACCAGGTGAATGGAGATCCATCTGAGATAAAGACACAGACACACACACTTTGAAGGTGTCGGATTCTGGAGTAAACTTTGAACATTGTTATACTCAGAGAATAGGAACATTAGTTACACAAGAGACATGAGGGGTGCCATAATGAGGGGCTGAGTGCAGGGAAAACAATTGCATGTGACAGTACTGATAAGGGGAGAAACCGTTGAAGGCTCAGATCACTTAGCTCCCTGCTTAGCAGGAAGGATGCAATGTTTAGAGATAAGGAGGAGACTCCACCCAAAGTGGGGTATGAATACCACCACAGGGGAAGCTATCTATTTGTCTGAATACAGTTGTGTCGACCCTTTGGGAAGAATAAAACTTGGTCAAGCTTCTCTAGTGTCCGTGAGTTATTTACTCTGATAAATGTTAACCTAACAAAGGGGTGTGTTCAAAAATACTACAGACTCCCAAACTCCTGTTCATTTATTTACTATGTAGGGCATGAGATGTTTGGGTAAAAATGTAAAAACAGATCAGACAAGATGTGTTTTACCTAAAGATCAATTTGGTGCTATTTGCAATGAGGACACTAATGACATATAACAGAGACACGCTCCACAAAAAGACTGTAACAAGAGGAGAGAGAGTGCTTAATTGAGAATGGTTTCAGTCACCACTTTCCCCCCAAAAACAGGCCAGACTCCAGAGTGCTGCCTTGAAAGAGAAAAGAAAGTCATTCTCATTGATTATTTCTTCCATCACTCGTCTGATCACGTTCCCCCACCTGAAGCAGGCTGTCTGGTTTTAAACAGAAACCTAAAACCATACTCTATCCCTCATTATTCTTCATTTGACATTTTCCAGCATTATTTATTTAGCTTTGACATTGTTTTCCTCTTCCCTCAGTCAGCCTCTACAGTAACGAGACAGCTAATGGACAGCAATTACACTGTGAAGCTGTGAGTTGCCTTGTTTCATGTTCATTTGCAGGTTTAAAAGAGTCATTACAAATTAATATCATATGGCAAACACCAACGACACACCAATCAACGCAAAAACGAATCACCTAAATGCTAACTCACTCAGTGCATGTACCATAACACATCCAGAAATGATGAATATTCTAGCATAACAATATGACGGGTAGGCCTACATAGAACAATCCCCCCCCCTAAAACATAAATGAATTTGCAACAATGAGCACAATAATCAATTTGTGACATCTGCTTAAGCTCTGCGGGTGGAGAGCAGCACTCCCTCTCACAGGGTGTCTCCCAAATGATACCCTATTCCCTAAATAGTTCACTACTTTTGCCGGCTCTGGTCAAAAGTAGTACACTATATAGGGAATAGGGTGCCATTTGGGATGCGTACACTGACTCACAGTTGACTGAGTGAGCAGGTTTTTAATCATCCTGACCTTTATGGCTGGCTGGGATCAATACTGTTAATAAAATGATTCACCTGGTGTGTTTAAGAGGAGTGACTTTCTGCAGTGGTAGAGGACTTCCTGCTCGCAGTGCTCTGCCTGGGTAATTATGGCCCAGAGCTGTTCCGCGTCGGCAGAATAGTTAAAATAGGCTAAATGCTGATTTATCCCAGATGAGGCCTTTAATTTGGTTAGCTCCGTGTTATTGTGTTGGATCACCAGCCATGTTTTATCTGGAGGAGAAGAGAGAGAGAACAGAGGGAAATCCTAGGATCATTCTAAATAATTATGAAAATGTTAATGATAGCAGAGACAGTGTGAAAATGGGGATGGGGTGGGTGGGAAGACGAGATGTTTCCGATAGCAGCTGGTGCCAGCCCTGAAGGATGGAAATCCTGTCAGAAGATCTGGGATCTCAGCCACAGCTCACAGCTCAGTTACTTACCGAGAGCCATCAACAGCCCCCTAAACGAGGTGTCTATCTGTTTCCGTCAGTGAGAGAAATAACTAAACTGCCACTGGCGGGCAATAAGGAAGTACCATATGCCAGATTGTTGGTGGCACTTTAACTGAACCCTACTTCTCTGTCATAACAGATTTGCATTAGGCAATAGTAAAAACTAAGTGGAGATTATTTGTCACACTGCCACCAGTGGTTATGTATGCAGGGAAACCCTAACTATCCATGCAGTGGTATAATGTATATATAATGTAACAGGGAAACCACATAGTCATCCAGTGGTTTAATTAGCTTGTGTGTGTGTGTGTGTGTGTGTGTGTGTGTGTGTGTGTGTGTGTGTGTGTGTGTGTGTGTGTGTGTGTGTGTGTGTGTGTGTGTGTGTGTGTGTGTGTGTGTGTGTGTGTGTGTGTGTGTGTGTGTGTCTGTGTGTCTGTGTGTGTGTGTGCGCGTGCATGTGTGTGTGGTTTACCTGTCATGTTGCAGTAGATCAGCTGTGACTTTATCGGACCACTTCCGTCCACATCTATGTAATACAGGCCTGATGTGTTACCCTGGTGTTTATACGCTTCACATGACTTCTCATAGACAGCTGAGTAGGAGAAAATATACACAAGCACTTAGGTTACCTACTGCCAGTGTGAAGTACTTATGTAAAAATGCTTTAAACTACACCTTAAGTCGTTTTTGGGGGTATCTGTACTTTACTTTACTATTGATATTTTTTTACAACTTTTGCTTTTATTTCACTACATTCCTAAAGAAAATAATCTACTTTTTACACAATTTTCCCTGACACCCAAAAGTACTCGTTACATTTTCAATGATAAGCAGGACAGGAAAATGATCTAATTCACATACTTATCAAGAAAACATCCCTAGTCATCCCTACTGCCTCTGATCTGGTGGACTCACTAAACACAAATGCTTAATTTGTAAAAATGTCTGAGTGTTGGAGTGTGCCCCTGGCTATCCTTAGAATAAAATAAAATAAATAACATGGTGCCGTGTAGTTTGCTTAATATAAAGAACTTGAAATGATTTATACATTTACTTTTGATACTTGAGTATATTTTAGCAATTACATTTACTTTTTCTACTTGTAAGTATATTTAAACCCAAATAGTTTTACTCAAGTAGTATTTTACTGGGTGACTTTACTTTTACTCAAGAATAACATTCGCTGCTTTTCCCCCACTGCTGAAATTAGTACTGACTGAAATTATGAACTGAAACAAATACAACCACCAACAGACACATGCGCAAGAATTCCAATTAAATGTACATTACACAGGAACAACTTTTAGAGCAAACACTGCCATGTTTCCACTAGATGTGAAAGTAAGTATGATAAGTTAAGAACTTGAGACCTGGCATGTGGTCTATATGTAAATTTCCAAATCAAGTCTTTAACACCACTTCCTGAAAGAAAACAATTGTTTATAATTTATACTGTTTATGAAGATTTTGACATCTAGGATTGCTTTGGAGGAAAATATTTAAATGTTTCAGCTGAGGAGCATACTTAATGCCTTTGGGTGGCAAGGGCTGTCCAATGATACTTTATAATGTATTCACATTTCTAAATGAATAACTCACAGAATATACGTATACCAAACACAAAATGCATCTTTTGTAAATAATGTCTGAGTATTGGAGTGTGCCCCTGGCTATCCGCAAATTATTATTTTTTAAACAAGGCAAATGTGCTGTCTGCTTTGCTAAATAATAGGAATTTTAAATGAATCATACTTTTACTATTGATACTTAAGTGTATTTAAAACCTAAAACTTTTGGACTTTACTCAAGTAGTAATTCACTGCCTGACTTTCACTTTTACTTGAGTAACTTTCTATTTATGTAGCTATACTTTTACTCAAGTGTGACAATTGGGTACTTCTTCCACCACTGGGTGTTCTTAATGTTTTGTATACTCAGTGTACATAACATGTACATACAGTACTAAAAGCAAATCAAATGAACGTTCATATTCTAATCTATGACACCAAGGCACATTGGGTGTGCAAACAGAACACACACATACACAAAGCAAACAACACAAACTTTTATATTCCAAGACACTAAGCCATGTTGGGGTGTGCCAGACAACAAGGCTCCACTGACGCAGAGCAGCGAAAGGCGTTCTTTGTTTTGGGCACTCAACTCTCTCCACTCTGATTTACAGTAGCTTGTGTGCCAACAGCCTGTTCTGTTGATGTAATGTGTGTGTTTGAGCCAGCAGTCTGTTCTGTTGTTGCGGAGGTTGTTACATTATTGATGTGCTAACCATCATTATTTGAAAGGAGACGCACAGAAAACCATTGCATTCTAGATTAAAGGGTGCTAGCTGGTGTCCCTAAGGAATGCAAGCCCCATCACTGCAGATGTTGCCATTTCTTTGACTCTGTCCGTAATGGCTAACTATTCCCTGTATAGTACACTACTTTTGACCAGAGCCTTTGGAGCCCTGGTCAAAAGAAGTGCACTTTATAGGGAATAGGATGCCATTTCAGATGCACACCGTGTGTATACCAGTCTATATTATTCTGAATAGCCATTGGTTAATGGCTAGTGGGCATGTCTGACTGATAAATAATTAATACATGGCCATATCAATAACAACATTAACAGGAGGTTGTATTCAGTGTATTCCCTTTCACTGTTACCCTGAGCAGGGTTCCTCAGTTAATTCTTTGTTCCTGCCAAGAACAGACACACCTGCAGCTAATCAAGGGCGTGTTAATCGGGTGTATAAGTGCTGGGCAGGAACAAAAATGTGTACCTCTGTGGGTTCCCCTGAACATGACTATGAAACCCTGCTATAACTAGAACACATTGACCTGGCATAATACAAAACCCTCATGAAATAAAGAATAGGTACAATGATGAATGCTCCTGTTTTTTTTTGTGCACCATTTTGACTCGAAAGTCATCGTCTGGCAATTTGTACTGAGCACCATGCAAGTCATTGGATGTGCGTTCACAACGTATGAAACAATACAAACCCTCCCCTCTTGTCAGAAAATAATAACTAACAACCTCTAACAGTTTAGTCACACAGTATATCTCCATTCTCGTAAATATCTTATTTCCTCCTCACCTGAAACACTTCCTTAATTCCAATTTAATTATAGAGACAAAGAAAATCACCAGTCCTTTTCCGGTCTCCACCAGCACTTCAATTTCAACGCAACTCAAGTGTGAATGTGTTAAATGGTGAGGCGATTATGTTTGACTGACAAGTCGCTTAATTTAACGTTCAAATCTTCCATACAATTTATGATGACTCTGAGCGGACTTAGAGAGACAGAGCGAGAGAAGCTCTCACATCATTAAAGGCTTTGTCCTAATCCTTATCAATGGTGAGGCTTTGTCAAACGGGTCAGGCACTGCAGCAGGCTATTGCTGCATCAGAGATAAGACGCTTGACCTTGAATCCAACTGGCTGTGTCTCTGTGCATGTTTAAGGAACAAACACAATATCTTCTCGACAGTATGTTTGTTTAGTCTGTTTAGTTCTGCGCTAGCTTTACAGTTTGGATATACACCTTCTGCTTCGAGCGGTTACTAATCGCATGCAAGCAAGCACACACACAGGTTTTGAAAGAATTCTTCAGTTCTAAAAACAACACTGTGGTTTTAAGATTTTTAAGAAACACACAAGGTCTCCTTACAGCTGTGACATGTTGCTCCACTGTAGCCCGTGTTCGAACAGTTGCAATGGAAGGTACTCCAAGACTGGGTGCATCTCCCCCCGTGTTCACAATGGCTTGGAGAGCATCTGAAAAGAGAAGAGATTTATCCCCCACAGGTTTCTGAAGGTCAGAAATCTTTCTGTTCCTTTTTATACCTCTGAAATATACATTTAGCTCAATTTTAAATTACTTCACCAATCAGTGAGGATAGAGTGAATGCTCTATCTGAACTCCCGAGTGGCGCAGCAGTCTAAGGCACTGCATCTCAGTGCAAGAGATACAGTCCCTGATTCAAATCCAGGCTGTATCACATCTGGCCTTGAATGGGAGTCCCATGGGGCGGTGCACAATTGGCCCAGCGTCATCCAGGTTTGGCCGGTGTAGGCCGTCATTGTAAGTAAGAATGAGTTTTTAACTGACTTGCCTAGTTAAATAAAGGTTACATTCAAATGGAGAAGCTTGCTGTGGAGCGGGTAAGTGATTTAATCTGTACAGGAAAGTCATTAAGAGCAACTTGTATTTTGCCGTAATAGCATGGTTTAATCATACTGAAAGACAAACACACACACACACACTGTGCTGCCAGTCACAGTGTAGGGCGTGAGATGTAACTGAAAATATGATGGTGAGGAGAGAGTGAAAGAGGATGGAGGAAGCTTGCCTTGAGGCACTGGGCATCTTGTTTTAACATGCATTATCAGAATTCGTCCCCAAAAATTATACCTACGGAGGAGCGGCTTCTATGGAGGAACTCTGAATATGTTTGAACTTCCGAGTTGGTTTAACGTTGGACCAGCTCACAAGGTTGTGTGTGCAGGACTAGCTAACAATGTTGTGTGTGCAGAGCAGCACTAAAATTAAAAACACATCTAACCTGTTTATAGTTAATAAATCCAATGGGAAATGTGACTAGTATTGACTTGTATTAACTAGTATTGAAAAAGTATTCTGTAATTAAACCTCTCTCCCTAATTTCTTAATTATGTTTGTAATGTCAGTACGCTACAGTAGGCTAACCAATGCTTCAGAGGGGAGGGGAGGGGCAGGTAGCCTACACACCCACTGGCAAAGATTTCCAGCTGGCAGGCAGATGCTGGAATACGTTTCTGAGTGACAGAGTGAGTGCTTTTGCATAGGCTGTTGCGATTTTTGTTGGACTAGAAAAAAATGCCCAGAACGTACAATAACGAAACTAACTGATTCCCACACTTTTAAAATAACGTTTTTGCTCCGGGAACAGTATAGATCACTTTAGTTTTCCGTTCTGTTCCTCAAATAATTTAATTATTTTCAATTTTTGGGTTCTGTTCCATGAATTGGTTCCAACCCCTGGCGCATAGTCAAACTATTTTCTCAGAGAGACATATCTCACAAAATCATTTTTTTTGGCATCCTGTGAATGCCTAAAATAAATACATCTCTTTATGTTTTATAATACTGTCTTTAATATCAATTCATCTGCTTTTGGTTCAAGGCCCAGTGTTCTTTCGATTTTCTACACCTTTCTCAAGTTTTTTCAAGACCTGTAAAGGTAGGCATTCTCAGAATGTCCTCTGAAATGGTCAGCTCTGAGAACTAATAATGGGCACCATTACAATTACACTACTGTTCAAAAGTTTGGGGTCACTTAGAAATGTCCTTCTTTTTAAAAAGAAAAAAAAGAAAAGCACATCTTTCGTCCATTAAAATAACATCAAATTGATCAGAAATAGTGTTGTGACGTTGTATTAGTTAATGTGACGACTGTCAAGCAAATCAAGCAATTAATAACTCATTAACCTGGGGCACCATTTCCCAAATTAACGAATATCAATTTTACAACAGTCGCTAATTAATCAGTTTCCTCTACAGTCTCATTCTGAACGTCGCATAAACCGGGAATCTGCACAGACCCGGGTCCCACCAATGAGTTCGTACCACACCAATCTTAGTTGATTATTTATTTACTAGAAAGCTAAAATGATGATAAAAGATCCACATGCACAAAAACACAGTCTAGGCTATTGATTAGAACTTAGTATAACGGGCCAACACACTATGGCGCGTGTCACCCAAAATGGGGATTTAAAAGAGAGAGAAAAAGAGAAAGTACACAAGAGAAATATACATTTGGGTGCATTTGTCAGCTATGCTTATTTTAACCCTAGCCTTGCCCCGAACTGCCGCTCTTATGGGTCAGAATATAATGATGTAATTACGTGTGGGAGGTCTCAGATGGGAAGCTCCACGTGGGTCGTTTACGCTTTTCAATGACGCACTTCTCCGGCGCAACTCTCTGGTTGTCCTCACGATGTCAGTGTCCTTTTGGTCTGATTCCTCGCCCTTGGTCTGGGAGGGGTCTTCTGAAGACAGACAGCTCTGTAGCTCAGAGCTCACAGTGTAGGAATGAAACAGTGTAGATACCACGATTCGATGGAGAGTGGAGGTTAGGTGGACCGGCTTAAATTCACCCGCTTAGACACAGCTACTCATCAGTAGCATGGGTAGAAAAAGGTCTTCAACCTTGGGTTGAGTTTTGGGTTCATTTACTTTTTAGACCTTGGCTGCAGCTCGGGTCACTTAGTCTGATATGTTTATTCTTCACTCACATGTCTTATACCCTCGGGTCAGAAGTGGGCGCAACCGCCTTTAGGGCAATTCTCTGGGCATACCAAGTTAAGAGACAAGGTCTAGATTTGACTCAAATCCAGTTTTAGACAACTAACTTCACATTTCATCTTTAGCAAAATATTCTCTTTGATTTGGACATTTTCCACACAACGTACAATGTATAAACATCAAACATATACTGGGAAAACTCTTAAAGTTAATGTTTTCGTAATAACGTAATCTATTAACCTTTAATAACAGAACAAAAATGACATACATTTTCATATTCCATCTATCGTCATGAACACCATTGTGGCTGACGGAAACCATTGTTCCAAAGTCCCTTTATTGCATGTTTAATGTTCTGAGGTTGGTTCTCCATAGTGAGAGGACAAAGGAATGTTGTCTGGGGCCTAAGATTTACCATGGGCGTGAGGGGTCATAAAAAACCCACATCTTCAGACCCCTAGATCTCTCCTCCTATGTTGGGGGTGAGAGATAATCTGTAGGGTTGTGGTCTCCGGTATCCTGACCTGATCAGGACAGTCATGACAACAGTGTAGACATTGTTAATGTTGTAAATTACTATTGTAGCTGGAAACGGCTGATATTGTATCGAATATATACATAGGCGTACAGAGGCCCATTATCTGCAAACATCACTCCTGTGTTTCAATTTCAAATTGTGTTAGCTAATCCAAGTTTATCATTTAAAATGATAATGGATCATTAGATAGCCATTTTGCAATTATGTTAGCACAGCTGAAAACTGTTTTCCTGATTAAACAGTGAAGAGGCGACTCTGGCGACTCTGGATGCTGGCCTTCTAGGCAGAGTTGCAAAGAAAAAAACATATCTCAGACTGGCCAATAAAAATAAAAGATTAAGATGGGCAAAAAAACACAGACACTGGACAGAGGAACTCTGCCTAGAAGGTCAGCATGCCGGAGTCGCCTCTTCACTGTTGACGTTGAGACTGGTGTTTTGCAGGTACTATTTAATGAAGCTGTCAGTTGAGGACTTCTGAGGCGTCTGATTCTCAAACTAGACACTAATGTACTTGTCCTCTTGCTCAGTTGTGCACCAGGGCCTCCTACTCCTCTTTCTATTCTGGTTAAAGCCAGTTTGTGCTGTTCTGTGAAGGGAGTCGTACACAGTGTTGTACGAGATCTTCAATTTTTTGGCAATTGCTCGCATGGAATAGCCTTCATTTCTCAGAAAAATAATCGACTGACGAGCTTCAGGAGAAAGTTCTTTGTTTCTGGCCATTTTGAGACTGTAATCGAATCCACCAATGCTGATGTTCTAGATACTCATCTAGTCTAAAGATGGCCAATTTTATTGTTTATTTAAATCAGCACAACCATTTTCAGCTGTGCTAACATAATTGCAAAAGGGCTTACTGTCACGACGACCGCCGGTCTACTAGCTGCCACCAATCACCTTTTCCTTTTCTGTTTGTTACGTCTTATTGGTTGCACCTGTTTCTTGTTTGAGTTTTGGTTCAGGACTATATAAGCCTGTTAGGCCCGCCTGCTTTTGTGCGGCCTTGTTTTCTGTTAGTCTAGGTTGGTTGCGTGTTGTGTTCCCTGTCTGTTTGTGCCCAGTTTTGGGTTGGACACTTTGTCTTCGCCTGTTGTTTTTGGCGTTAATTGTGGATTCCGCAATAAAGTTCAGTTTCCCACATTTTCTTCTGCTCTCTGCACTTGACTCCACACCCACCACTCCAGGCTGTGTGACACTTTCTAATGATCAATTAGCCTTTTAACTTTTTTATGGCTGGGGGCAGTATTGAGTAGGAGTACTCCGGTTGGAACTTTATTGAAGCTATATGTTAAAAACATCCTAATGATTGATTCTGTACTTAGTTTGAAATGTTTCTTCGACCTGTAATATCACGTTTTGAAGTATCTGTCCGATATAACGCTGACCAGAATTAGCGTTTGGATATGTATACCAAACGCGCTAACAAAAGAAGGTATTTTCGAACAAAACAAACACTTATTGTGGGGACACAAAATAATCCCGCACAAGCCTAGGCAGGCCTAACCGGCTTAAATAGACACAAATCATACCATCGGTATGGGAGGTGGACATGAAGCTGGGAGGAGACATGAAGCTGGGAGGATGGGAGTCGACTCGATGGACCTCTCCTCGGTATCACAGAGGCGGGACAGCGTGTCGGCCTTAGTATTTTGGGAGCCTGGCCGATATGAAATCGTGAACCGGAAACGGGTAAAGAACATGGCACACCTAGCATGACGCGGATTCAATCTCCTCGCTACCCGGTTATACTCGAGATTACGATGGTCAGTCCAGATGAGGAAAGGGTGCTTAGCCCCCTCAAGCCAATGTCTCCACACCTTCAGAGCCTTGACTAAAGCTAACAACTCCCGGTTCCCCACGTCATAGTTCCGCTCCGCCGGACCGAGCTTCTTCGAAAAAAAAGCGCAGGGGCGGAGCTTTGGTAGCGTGCCCAAGCGCTGTGATAGCACGGTTCCCACCCCAGCACGGCTCCCACCCCAGCCTCGGACGCGTCCACCTCCACTATGAACGCCAAAGAGGGGTCCGGATGCGCCAGCACGGGTGAGTCAGTGAATAGCCCCTTCAGATGAGTGAAATCTTTGCCCGCCACTGCTGACCACCGCAAACGTGCCGGTTCCACCTTCAGCAGTGAGGTAATGGGAGCAGCCACCTGACCAAAACCCCGGATTAACCTCCGGTAGTAATTGGCAAACCCTAAAAAACGCTGCACCTCCTTTACCATGGTTGGAGTCGGCCAATTACGCACGGCTGTAACGCGGTCACACTCCATCACCACCCCAGAGGTGGAAATGCGATAACCCAGGAAGGAAACAGCTTGTTTGGAGAACACACATCTCAGCCTTGACGTACAGGTCATGCTCCAGCAGTCGCCTAAGTACCTTACGCACCAGAGACACGTGCGCGGCGCAGGTGGCGGAATAGATCAGTATGTCATCGATGTACACTACCACCCCCTGCCCGTGCAGGTCTCTGAAAACTGCTGGAGCATTCTTCAACCCATACGGCATGATGAGGTACTCATAATGGCCAGATGTGGTACTAAATGTGGTCTTCCACTCATCCCCTCCCCGGATACGCACCAGGTTATATGCGCTCCTAAAGTCCAGTTTTGTGAAGAAACGCGCCCCGTGAAATGTCTCCACCGGCGTGGCGATGAGAGGTAGCGGGTAATTAAACCCCACTGTGATTAAATTTAGACCTCTATAATCAATGCACGGACGCAGACCTCCCTCCTTCTTCACAAAAAATAAACTCAAGGAGACGGGTGACGTATTTGGGTGATAGCCAAATCGGCATATTCAGAGGGAATGCGCACAGTGGAATCCTGGTCTGGACTCTCCACCGTTGTCACACCGATGGAAACTCCTTTGCACCTGCCTGAACACTCCTCTGACCACCCTCGAAGAGCCCCCTGTCTCCGTGAAATCGCCGGATTGTGATGAGCCAGCCAGGGAATTCCCAGCACCACTGGAAACGCAAGTGAATCAAAAAGGAAGAGACTAATCCGCTCCATATGATTCCCCTGAGTTACCATGTCCAGTGGAACCGTGGCCTCTCTGACCAGCCCTGACCCTAATGGGCGGCTATCTAAGGCGTGCACAGGAAAAGGTTGGTCTAACGACACCAGGGGAATCCCTAGCCTTCACACGAGCCCACGATCCATGAAGTTCACAGCTGCGCCTGAATCGACTAGCGCCTTATGCTGTAGAGAGGAAGAAAACACAGAAAAATAAATTAGCAAAAACATATGGTCGACAGAAAGCTCTGGGTGAGTCTGGTGCTGACTCGCCTGGGGTGAACGAGGAGTGCTCTGCCTGCCATCCCGACTCCCAGACGAGCTCCTCCAATCGGCAGTGTGTCCTCTCCGACCACACCCGGTGCAGGAGGAACCTCCTCCTCCGGTCCCCTTCGATGCGGCCCCCCCTAACTCCATGGGGATTGGAGCAGGAGGGCCTGGAGGTGGAATCTACAGGGCCCGTTCTGGATGCCCGCGGGCAGCCAGCAGGTTGTCTAGTTGAATGGACATGTCGATCAGTTCATTGAGGGTGGTGTCCCGTCACGCCATGCGGATGTCCTCCCGGAGGCTACAACGATAGTGGTCCATCGTTCCACCCCGCTCCTGCAGCTAAGGTCCGGAACTCCAGTGCAAAGTCCTGCGCGCTCCTCGTCTCCTGTCTCAGGTGGAACAGCCATTCACCTGCCGCTTGGTCCTCTGGTGGGTGGTCGAACATGGCCCGGAAACGGTGGGTGAACTCGCCGAGTCTGGGCCATTCCACACTGCGTTGGCCCACTCCAGGGCTCGACCGGTCAGACAGGAGACGAGGACGCTCATGCTCTCCTCCCCCGAGGGAGTCAGACGAACGGTAGCCAGGTATAGCTCCAGTTGTAGTAAGAACCCCTGGCATCCAGCCATCCCCCCATCGTACTCCCTGGGGAGCGCCAGACGCAGGGCAACGGATCCGGACGCTGAAGGAGGGGTAGGTGGTGCTGGTGTAAGAGGCGCTGGAGGTGAGGTAGGGAGGCCACTCCTCTCCCATCGGTCCATCCTCTCCATCATCTGGTCCATAGCCGACCCAATCCGGTGGAGAATGGTTGTATGATGGAGGACCCTCTCCTCCATCGATGGGTGAGGAGGTGCGGCTGCTCCTGCTGACTCCATGAAAAGGTGCGGGATTCTGTCACGAGTTACTAGGAGTGGAAGGTAGGAGTCAGGCACAGAGAGCAGAGGGTTCAATATTTTTTATTTAATTATCAGGAGAAAACGGTCACACCAAGCACAGGGCGCATACACACTGACCAACCCAAAACACAGGGTAAACGATCCAGAAAACAAAACCACATCCACAATCAACAGTGAACACAAAATAATCCAACACAAACCTAAGCGGGCCTAACCGGCTTAAATAGACAAAAATCAAGAAACACAAAAGGAACAGGTGCAACTAATAAGACTAAACTAACAGAAAAAGGAAAAAGGGATCGGTGGCGGCTAGTAGACCCGTGATGGCGACCGCCGAGCACCGCCCGAACAGGCAGGGGAGCCACCTTCGGTGGGAGTCGTATTGTAAAAATGTATGAAAACAAAAATGTTAAGGTTAGGGTTAGGCATTAGGGTTAGCAGTGTAGTTAAGGTTAGGATTAAGGTTAAAAATCTGGTTTAATGTCTTTGTGGCTGTGCCAGCTAGTGATCACTCTGCAGAGCTGCCTCCAGAACAAGATTCATTACGAAAACAGTAACCTGCTCCCCATCATCCCCAGCCCAACCTGAGACAAATCCAGTCCAACCTGAGACACATCCAGCCCAGCCTGAGACACATCCGTCTGCCTGACCTGCTGGCACTGATCCCAGAACAGCCACTGAGCTGAATCACAGGATTTCACAGGCTGCCTCACACACTCTCACTGCTGCCTCATACACAGAGAAACACTCTCTTTCTCAATCTCTCTCAAACACTTTCTCTTTCACTGCAGCCTGATGTTCACATGGGCAGCTTTCTTCTCATTCAATATCTCCCTCCAAGAGAGCAGAGGATGGAAAGCTAAGCCTGCCATGAGTCATGTAAAGATGGACCTGACAACTTCATACACCTGCTAGCAGGTTCACATATAACAAACAGAATGCACTGAGCTAGAAACTCTTATTACGTACCTTGATCCTGTTCAACACACACACACACTAAAACAGAGGTTCAGGTGCATGCATTTCAGGACATTCTCTCTCACACACACACACACACACACACACACACACACACACACACACACACACACACACACACACACACACACACACACACACACACACACACACACACACACACACACACACACACACACACTATCCCTTTCTTTTCTCCACACTATTGTATCACATTCTATGGATCATAGAGATCATATTAGTATTCTAATTCCTAATTATGTTATGGATGGCCTTGGTCCCATAATCTTCCACACAGTGCAACTCCATTTTGTAAATACTGGAATGGGATCAATCCAACGAGACACCACTGCTGTGTATCACCGAACTGGATATCACCGCACTGTATATCATCACAGTGTTTCCATCCAATTCTACTCAACATGACTCCAAGTCATTACAGTTCACCGCCAAGTCACTGAACCCCCCGGTAAAGACTATTACCGAGAAAAGCTAGCTAGAATGTCCTAAAAAGAGCATCAAAGAGCTACAAAGTAAATAACCTCATTCCCCTGAACAGCATGATGGGACAGAGAGTAAACTTTGTTTTTCTCGTGGTAGTGTCTGCAGTGTGTGTGTGAGTGTGAGTGTGAGTGAGAGTGAGAGTGAGAGTGAGAGTGAGAGTGAGAGTGAGAGAGAGAGAGAGACGCAAAAACTTCTGACCCACTGGGAATGTGATGAAAGAAATAAAAGCTGAAATAAATAATTCTCTACTATTTTTCTGACATTACACATTTTTTATATAAAGTGGTGATCCTAACTGACCTAAAACGGAATTTTTACTAGGATTAAATGTCAGGAATTGTGAAACACGAAGTTTAAATGTATTTGCCTAAGGTGTATGTAAACTTCCGACTTATTTTTTTCATACACCTTTTTTTGCCAATAAAGCCAGTTTTAAATTGAGATTGAGAGAGCACCTGCTTGAGAACACCTGCGTGTTTGCACCTGCGTGAGAGCACCTGCATGAGAGCACCTGCTCCAGGGCTGTATGCCACAGCTCACAGACAGGGTGACAGAAGGCTGGGGCAGCTAGGTACCCTCAGCTACCCATAACCCCCCTCTCTCTCTGGGCCCTGATGCCGCCTCCCGCCCAACCCTTGGCAGGCTAAGCCACGTGCATCGTGATCCCAATTACAGAGGGGTGATAAATATAGCCGTGTCACGACGCGGGAAAGTCACAGGCTGAGAGACAGGCAAAGCAGGCCCGGAGAAACAATGGTGAAGGTTACAGTGTTGTTTTCTTAGTTACCATTCACTGGTGTTGTCTGAACTGTAGTGTTTTCAAGGGTTGGCTGAGCCTGACAGGGGCCCTGCAGGAGACAGGTGAGACAGGTCTTCAGGTCCTCTCCCCTAAGCCTGGAGACCAAAGGTGGCCCAACGTCACATTATGAGAGACGGACCCCATGTCATCAACGCGACCTCAGGAAGAGATACTGGTGCATCCTGGTGGTGGGGTGTGTGTGTGTGTGTGGGGGGGGGGGGATCACTGCAGGCTGACAGAGGCTAAACTCACTGGTCCAACACTCCTCACTGCAGCAAAATACATCCAGATCTGGGTTCAAATCCTATTCGCTAACTTTCAAATACTATAGCTGCCCTTTATGAAGAGTGCCAGGTGAAAGAAAATAACAAAACTATTTAAACCCAGGTTTGGATAGGATACAGCAAATGTCTTACAAAACTCACTGCTGCAGCCATAGATAGCCTGGATATACAATGCTGTAGCCTACAGTACATGGGTGTGCTGCAGAGCCAAGGGGAAAACAAGGTATTGTTGCAGCACAGCACAGCCAGGAGCTTAAATGCAGGGTGTGAATTACTGTACATGAATGGCAGTAAGAGCGAATGCTATGGTGGATTATACGTAATTAGCTAGACATCAGTAAGAGTGGTAAAACTACACATTAGAATGGAAGTAGTTGTCACTACATTGTAAATATAGTTAAGTGTGACAATTATAGGGTGGAAATCTCAAGTGATTAATATGGAGCAGAATGTTAATCCTAATGTTGATTACGATCTAAAGATAATCATTCTGTTCGCATTGTATAGGAGCGGCATAATCATATCTCTGTTTCTTATTGTCTAAGGTGAGGTGGCTATGCACCTGATTGACCTGGTTATTTTCTCTGTTCCTGAGCTACTTGGCCTCTCGATAAATTCCAGTAGCTAGCTAACAGAGAGAGAGAGAGTGGACTAAAATCACTCCATTATAAATGATTCAATTCCCCACTCCAGGGCTAAGCTACCAGCTTTGTGCTATTGCCTTACTCCCTTTGTCATGCACACACACACAAACACGTGTCTTGAGGTAATGGAGTGTGCAGGTAGCCTGCCTGATGTGCACTGGCACTGTAACTTCATTTATACAAAATGCCCCGTTTATTTATCACAAGATCAACACCCCTGCCTGAAGCTGAGGTTCCACACAGAGCATAGGGCCATTGAGGGAGCTAAAAGCAGTGTTTTCCCTCCAGCTTCCACAAACGCACAAAGGCAGGCGTGAGCAGGCAGACACACACACACACAAGCCTCAAAAATTAACTCGCTCTCTCCCCCTGTCTCTAGCTCTCAAACACTCTGTCACACACACCTCGCCAAGGGAGAGACTTTTTACTTTTCACTTTCTTCATCCCCCGATAGCAGCAGAGCAACAGCACCACACACACAGGTATTCATATTCACAGAGTGGAAGATTGAAGTGATGTAACAGCGGGGGGCGATTGAATAGAACCCCAAGATGTGGTTGATTAGAATATTACCTAGTCAACAGGCTTGTCAAACACCATTTTCCTCTGTATTCGGTCAACCACATCTTGGGGCCAGGTTTCTGGCCCGAGATGAAGCTTTCCCCTGGAATGATAAACACGCTGAAAATGTCCATTAAAAACCCATAGAGTTGATTGACACACTGGAGATCCCTATCAGGTTATACGAGAGATATGTGACAGAGCTACAGTCCAGCGGTGTTTGTCAGAACATGAGACTTCCCGAAAATCGGTCTTCGCATGAAAACGTCCGAACGGTTTCACCTATAAACTACCATTCAATAAAAAGGGGAGACTCTCACGAACACAACCTCCTTTTTTGCTCACGGGACTTGTCTGAAGGTAACAAGTACTGCTTTATTTAACCCTTAGATTTTTTTTTTTTGTGGGTTTGAAATTGACTCAACCATTTTTTGGGGGGTTGGTTGACTCATTTTTTTTCTGGGTCTCTCTCTCTCTCTCTCTCTCCAACTGACACGCGTGCATACAAACACCACAATAACATTGGAAATGGAGTCACAAGATGAAACTGTTATTTCCGCTAGCTGTGAATGTTTTAGCTATGCGATTCTGTCCAGTTAAAAACTGAAAATGAATAACCCCAAATCCTCTTCTTTTTACCTTTAACTAAGAACAAATTCTTATTTACAATGACAGCAGGTTAACAGACTTGTTCAGGGGCAGGGGAACAGATTTTTAGCTTGTCAGCTCAGGGATTTTATCAAGCAACCTTTGGGTTACCGGCCCAACACACTAACAACCAGGCTAACGGCTGCACCTCTATGGCTACCTGTGGCGTGTAACTAAGCCGATAAGGAATCCTGTAGCAAACACACCACTATATCAGGTTTTCATTTGGAGTGGTACATGACAATAAACAGTGTATTGTCCTCTTTGCATTGTGTTTTGATCCCATTCTGGTCCCATGTGGATCAGTTGGTAGAGCATGGATTCGATTCCCATGGAGGACCAGTACGAATGAAAATGTATGCACTCACTACTGTAAATCTCTCTGGATAAGAAAGTCTGTTAAATGACTCAAATGTAGATGTATAATTAATTTTTGCATCACCACCAAGGGTTGGTGGCTATAAGGACAGTGATATGGCTTGTTTGCAGTGCAGGCAGCGCATTCTTTCCAATACAACACAATCTGAATACGCCAATCAACTATACAACTAAACTCATTTTAAAAGGGAATCTCAAAGTTCAAAGTATCTGCTTCAAGTGAGCCATAAAGTCTCCAGACCATCAGAGACAGAAGCAGATCCAAATTAAATAATAGGATCAGGTCCAGATATTCAATTAAAACCAGTGAAGCAGGAGAAATGTGTCTCTCTGACGACAAGCTACAACCAGTACAGACAGATTGTTTGCTGAGACTGTGTGAATTTGTATGTGCGTGTGCTTGTGCGCGTGTGGTCACAAGGAGAGTTGATAATTGTCACAATAATAGTGTTCCTATTTGAGCGTGGAGAAAGCCGACAGTAAAACATTAGCTCCGCTCCTCATGAGTGGCTTTGACTCGCTGTCTCTCACATATCAGATACAATCTGAAAAAGATGGCCGGCAAGAACTATGGCGAAGATAAAGATTACAATGTCTCCATCCCAAATGGCACCCCATTCCCCATATAGTGCCTGGTCAAAAGTAGTTTACTACAGAATATAGGGGAAAGGGAGCCATTTGGAATGCACCCCCAATAACAATACTGATAGATGGTGATGACAGTGGTGATGATAAGTGAAAATGGAAGATGAAAGTGATGATGACTTTGATGATAATGGCCATAACAAAGATGACAATATAAGAGAAATGCGATGGGAGACCAAACAGTGAGCCATTTAAAATCAAGGAGAAACGAGAGAAGAGAGTGGCATTAGAAAAACAAACCATGCCCTCTAAACTAAAAACTACAGCATAGAGTTGACAGGGCAGCAGCAGCAATGCAGCAGCAATAATAGAATTGTAACAAATCAGTCTCTGCAGGGAACATCATATTGGTTATTTCCAAACCACGGCCTCCACTGAACAATACGTCTACATTTCATATAGGACC